>NC_031776.1:15556055-15665565 GCF_001522545.3 Parus major | reverse complement strand
GTGTGCCATGAGTGTGCCATGTGTGTGCCATGAGTGTGCCATGGGGACCTAGGCTGCAGGCCGGGCAGGGCAGACAGACCCAGCAGTGCCCTCGTGGCCCTGACAGACTATGGGTTTTGGATAAAAAGCTTTCAACTCTTGACTGAAGGGGAAAAAGCATTACCCTTGGAATATTTTGCCACATCTAGAGGTAAGAAACATCAGAAAGAATAAATGAATATGATATTTTTATGGTCATTAATAGAGTCCTGCAGTATCTGAGTGCATTGGGTGAGGTACCAGGCAAACATGGAATGACATAAAGCTCTTGCTTGAATGGGTCACGTGCTTAAGGCCCCAGTTCTGCACAAAATACACATCCTCAATTTAACTACCCTGAAGCAAGGATGTGACTAAATGCTGCAGGTTATGTCATTTTGGTTTTTTTCTTCTGAGGAATTCAGAAATGGACAATGTATAAATGTCATTTCACTGGAGACAAGATATCTAGTAGCTATGACACCAGGTACAATCCTTTTTAAAATGAAGAGTAATTATTTTTAACGTGTCTTATTGACTTCTAATAATCTCTGAGGGGATTAATAGCTAAGAAGGTATGTATGTGTTGATGACAGAAAGCAGAATGAAGTCTACTGATTTATTGCAACTCTTCATTAAGTTTAAAAGCATTCCACTGTGATGAAGACATCAACCATAGGCTGTGGTATTTTCACTCTGCAAAGAAATAGTTAAGGGCAGGAAGACAAAAAAAGAAAGCAAACAATGTTTTAACTTGAATTCAAGCCAGATTTCACATAAACAAGACCCTATTCAAACCTAACGAAGCAAAACACATTAAAATATCCACCAGTTTCCCTTGTTTGAAGGTATAGATGAAACACACCTGCTTATGTGCGTGCAAAAATCTTACTAGGTAAGCTCATAGCAGATTACTATATTGCATAAAGATAAGTCTGGAACAGAACTTCCCATAAATACTCAAGTCTGGATTCTTATTCTCTATTGCAATGACACAATTCTGTTAACTCTCTCGGAATTAGATTTAACCCATCATTTTATGAGACAGAAAAAGGACTTTTAAAATATTTTTTTCCTTTGTAAAATTCTTGTTTAATTTTTTAATTAAAAGGATAAGTTAAAACTCAAAGAATACAATCAATAAATGTGAAGTTTTAGTTTATATAATCATTATGCTAAGGTTTCATTTGGAACTTATATTTAATGAGTTGACAGAAGAGAGTTCCACACTACAGCTGTAGGTTTTGGATGTAGGCAGCAAAGAATTAGGACAAAAAATTGACCACTCTTTACTTAGCCAAATGGAGGTAATGTCAATCTCTAATTCAAAAGGAAAATTCCTCTTAACTCCAATGGGATCAAGATTTAATCTCGGCTTCCTAATTATTTCCTGGTGAGTTTTATACATGTGAATATTACCAGCAAAAGTCAGGTCATTAACGCGAGGAACTCAGCATTGAAAGACGCTGAATGCGTGCTTGTTTCCCAAATGACACATGGCCCTGCAGTCTGTGCGTGTACGTGTCGCCATGTCAGAGAGCTGAAATTTTTCATAGGCATTATCATCAGTCATCTTTCTCAGAGGAAAAGGAGCACAGTATGTCATTGTGTCTAGGACTATCACAGTTTGGCTAATAATGGGCATTGGGCCAAACTCCACAAAAAAAAAAAAAAAAAAAAAAAAAAAAAAATATTTATTTTGGAAGCTTCTCAAAACAGAGGCTTTCTCTTTTGTGGTACTTGGCACACTGTCAGCACTTAGAAATACAAACAAATAACTCAAATTCTGATATTCAGTTTTGTCATAATGATCTGAATACTTCTCTGAAAAGGACTGATGATACATCTGCATCTCTCCTGACTTAAAGCCTGGGTCACTCTTGCCTTGCCTTCAGCTTTTGATAAGCCATCATCTTCACTGGGTCTTGCTCCACAGACCTTCCCTCCGAAGTATGACATTTGCAGAATCCTCAAATACAAATGCTGCCTTTTGGTCATCCAGAACTTTTACGTGCAAAAATGCAATACCATTATTAAACTCACCTTTATTAAACTCACCAGTAAGTTATCGTGTTACTTACAGTTCTCCACAAGGATCAGAGAGAAAGATTTAGGTGTGTTTAGGTTCTCTAGACAGGACACTGTAAATGCTTTGGTAGCAGCATGGGTGACATTTCCTTCTGTAGAATAACTGAACTCATAATCCTGATCTTTGATCCGTAGTCTGTAATTTCTTACCTGTATCTCCTTGGGGCTTATAGAAATGTGTTTTTAAGTATCTCAGGAGTGCTGAAAAGTGTAAGCCCAGTTTATTTAGACAAAACTGTTCTGAGAGTATGCTGGACCTCATCCACACAAGTATGCTGCTCCTGACCATCCAACAGCTATCTCCATCTCCGCTCACACCTTGCTCTCACTGGCGCCGTTCACACAGGGAGCACACCATGCCTCCTCCAGCTGGCCACTGTAATGCTTCCAAGGCAATATCAGCACACCTAAGGGGAAGAGCTCAGCTTGATGACTGGACTCAGAGTGCCACCATTAAAATAATAATATTTGTCATCAAGGAACATCAATATTTATGCAGGTGAGAACAGTTTTCATAATTTCTTCCTAGGTGCACATGATATGACTTCAGTGTTGCTGTCTGAATATGCATTTTCACTTCCTTTCAAACTTTATCAAGGCATACATTTTAACATTATTTCTACTTCTGAATTCTGTTTACCATAAGATCTAATAGAACCTCTTATTCCCACATATGAGTTCAGAGGAGAAACTTTTTCTGAATATTTTTTTGACTCTTAAGTCACCCTTAGCTGAACAAATGCTGTTAGAGTCTCTATGTGCCCGATCCATGCAGATATATACTGACTGAGGTTTTTAGAATCATAATAAAATACTTGTAATATAGCAGTACAATCCCAGATTTTATCTACAGGCTGTGCATCAAAATAGACATGAAATTCCTCCCTGTGTCTCATAACGTTCCCTTGGAAAATACTAGATCACAAAAAAGTATTCCCAGTGGAGCCATCTTCCAATTTCTCTGCTGCTGTAGATGCTGTCTCAGTCATTCTGTTGCTGCTGGTTAATAAGTCATAAAACCTGTCATAAAGCCTGTCATGATAAGTGTATATGTCTTTTCTGCTAAAATAGTTTAGTTATAGTTCCCAGAATAGAAAAAAAACCACCATGTGAGACTTTACTACAGAAAGTTGCAATAGATCCACTTCCAACTCAGCTGTGCTCTTCAGAGGCTTCAAAAGAATAAGAGGCACCACAGTCCTAGGCTAGATCTTTTTTCTAGGCTTATTGCCTCAGGATGATTTTTTTTTTTCCTTTCTGAGTACACTTACTTGAAACTACTATGTTATTGATCTTCAGTACTACGTTTCCATCCCACCCTCCTTTTGGTCCATCTTCTTACAGTTTCAGAGGATCTGGTCACTGGTGCTGAGCAAGAGTCCATTTCTGGAAAATTCTCAATAATCCGTCTCAATCTGGAAACCCTCAATTCTTTTCTTCTTCCAAATATTGGTATTTCATAGACTGTTGTATCTTACAGTGATTGAACAGGTTTTTAGACTTCTGTGTAATCTGCAGATAAGGTGTTTCCATCCATGCAAGCTTTTAAGAACAGATTGGATAAGTATCTGCTAAAAACTCCATGGAGGTTCCTGCTTTGCAGTAGGACTAATCTTAAGTGGAGTTATCCTAATTTTCTGGGTTGCAATAGCATTGAGTAGTTCCCAGCATCAATAACCAGTTTCTTTGCTTCTCACAGATTGCTCCAGCAAGAAAAAGCCATTGAATTTCAAGAGCAGGCAGTAAGACCATACACCCTGCTCAATTCTCCACAGGAAACATAGCTCAGAGTAACTTGGAGTAACATGTAATTAATATTTATTAGAAAATGCACATAGTAAACCCACCAAAGCTAAAAAGAACTGAATATATGTAAGAAATGAGTAATTGAGATCTTTATTGTTGGTGGTTGCAAGCAGGATCATGTTCAAATGAGATGTCAGCATTTGTGATAAATTTTCCATACATTTTTTCTACAAATAGCAAGCTATTCTTGCATCCTTTGGAATTTCTTTATCTGGAAAAATATTTAGATCTAAACAACACTAAATTTTCTTTTTATTTGAAATGCTTCTACTGAGATTACTTACTCTTTTGGTCAGCCATCACTATAAATGACTTAGAAATACAGGAATATAAAGAAACTTTAGAAAGTGAAAAGTGTGCACTGATGATCCTGAAAACAAACTAACAATTGTACAAGAGTGCCACTGACTTAACAAAAATATGTTTCAAACTGGAAAATAAAAAGAAAATGTACATATAAGTCTCAGAAAATTAAAGTATCTTATTTGGTAGATTGATTTACTTGAAGAAAGACCTTTGCCTACCAGACATAGCTGCTTTAAAAAGTTAATAATAGACTTTCAGACATATGGACAAACTTTCTAATATAAAGTGTTAATTTTAACAAGGAATTGAGGATTTTTCTAACTTTCATTTAATACATTTAGAAACTGGAACATTCTAAAAGTTGTCTTAATATTAGATGGCAAGGTTGTGAATTGTAGGGCTCAATACTATGGATACACAGCAAATGGAAATAAATCTTGCTATTTTCTTGTTTGCATTATTGTATTATATTTTTGTATGCTTGTATTAAATATTACATTATTTCTCTACTAGATGTACAATGGAACTGAGAAAACAAAAATTATCTGAATCATAAAACAAGAACTGCAATTTGCCTGATATTGTATCCAATCATGAAAGGACATGGCCTAAACATTAATTCCAAATAATGGATTAAAACCCCCACTTACACAGATTATGATTGCATAGTTTTGCTCTAAACTCTGACAGTATTCTGGACATGAAAATTCTGTCATAAGTGGAATGGAAAGTATTCGTTCTTGCTCTGGCCTGGCAGATAGCCCATTAGCTTTAAATTAAATAAATATCAGCAGTGATATTAAATAAAATTTAAATGTCGTCATAAAATGTCAAATATCATTTATTTTATGACTGCTACTCAAAATAATGGTTATTGTCTTAACTGTGTCAGAGGGAGGTATTTCTTTGTCTTGACTTCTAATTTTCTGTATCAGAAAGAAACTTCTAGTTAATATTAGGAAAAGCTGTCATTCCAGATCAAGAGCACAGGGCTGGTGTTGTATTTAGCAATCTCCCAGACTTCTGGCAAAATTGTTTTAATTAGCCTTCTCCTAACAGCGTTTAAACAAATCCTACGCTGCCAAGGAAGGAAGAAATGACTTCTCAGTCAGATAGTTTACTTAGTTCTTTTTCTCCATTGCTATAAATCTTGCTGTGGAGACTATTAGTGACTTGACTACTTTTTTTAAACAATGAACTGTGACCACTTTACCCACTGAAAAGCTCACACATCATTCATGTATAAATGTCCTGTTTCTGCATGGTTTATTTTCACACCATTGTTGGGTGCTAAAATCGTTTTATACCATTTATAAAACATAGACATTTTTGCAAACCTATCCAGTATGCCAGAGTAAAAAAAAACTAGCAGCAGTAATCAGTTATATATGCAATGTGGCAGGGGCATCTATTGGAGCCAGATATGTTTGGCTAATGCTAACAGATAACTTGAATGGTGAATTAACTCGTAGTCATGTATGGTGAATTCCATATCACACGGATAAGTTCAGAAAATGCCCTAATTTGAACACTTGAAATGACAAACAATGCCACTTCCAGGAGAATTTACACGGATGCTTCTGGGCCAAAAAAAAAATCCATTATTTTTTTTCCACGTCTGAAACTCAGTCACCTACAGGCCACAAAGACCCTAGATAAGGTTTGGCTTCGGCCCTGCATGTTTTCTTCACAAAAGAATTGTGTTTCCTGAGGGTGGCTGGGAGCTCCCGTGAGCGAGCTCCTGATGTGCGTGTTGTGTGCGTGTTGCCCCAGCATTTGCAGCCTGGGCAGCCCAGCGCTCCATGCGGTTAAATAAACACGGCATGGCTGCTGGGGCACACAGCCAAGGCTGAGGCCAGGAGGAGGGGATGAGGCTGGGAGGAAATAAGAGCAAATTCCTCTGAAATGATCTGACAGGAAATGACAGAGTGTCAGCCTTATACAACCACACTGCGCGCGAGAGAGAGAGGGCGGGAGAAGTTCTTCCTAAACACAGAGTGGTGCCAGATCTCAGTAGGTGAGGATGATGAAATAATAAAGCATTTCCCGTGTGTGTTTTTCATTAGTCCTGTTTTGTTTTTCTTCCAAGTGCTGTGGAAACAGAACAGAAGCCCATGTTTCAGCCATGACTGCAATGGCCTCCTCTCATGGGAATAACAGCTGCATAAATAGGAGGGAAGCCCTCAGTGGAATTGCTTCCAACACCTTTCTAATGGAAATAATGATTTGCAAAGCCCAGTTTATACCTTTGCCATGTAATTAGTAGCCAAGATTAAAAACATTGTTCCAACTCCCAGCATCCTTCAAATCTGGCAAGACATTAAATATTCCACTGTGTTCCAAAAAGGTAGCCCATAAGTGATCATTGTAAGGACAGTCTTGGCCAGCTGAGTCAAGACCTTGAATCAATCAACACTTATTATATGGAAATTAACCAGTTTGATGTCAATTAGTGGAAATTTGTTAGCAGACATAACCTATGAGACACTTTATTTTGAATTCCCAGCTCTCCTCGTTGAAGCTGGCTGAGATGGGGCTGAGCACTAAAATCCAGATTTCTTAAGACTCAGAACGGAATCAATTAAAAAAAGGTGTGGGGAGAAACTGTCTCAAAATATGCAAAACTTTTCCGGTTTCTTAGGCCAAATAAGCCCCAGGAATGTGGATAATGAATTTTTTCTCTATAAAGAGTCAATTTCTAGTTACAGATTTGGTGCATAACAGTCTATTCTCTGTGTGTCAATAATAAGTACAGAAGAAAAGATGGTTGCTAGACAAATTACAAAACTTACCCTCATTTCATACTACTTTTATATGAAAATTCTTTTTCCATCATGTTCTTTTAAATCACAGTCTCGTATTAAGAAAGTAGAAGTTTCCAAGTGAAATTTTCTGACTTGATCATGAATTTTCCTCCTAATAGTAACTAAAAATCAAAGTTTTGGCTAGCTGTTCAAACCAGAAGAGATGACAAAAGGTTTCTTCAAGTCTTAAGGCTTAAGACCTGTCTGGCCTGTGACTACTGTGGCTCCATCTTTAGTTTAAAATCAGTCAAGTACCATCACATAACGTTTTGCCTGTATATAGCAGCATACAGTGTGACAGCCTGCCGATATACCATTCAAATTAAATATTAGAATTGAACTGGGAGTTCAATCTCAAAGCTTTATTAGCAATCCTAAAACACAGCTAAGAAGTGAATATTGGATCAGAGTCTTGCTATAATATGGAAAACTCCTGATGGTTTTGAAGTCAGGGTTTCCACGTGTCCTGTGGAAACTCCTCTGTAACTCCTATTAACTGACTATGATACATACAGCATGCTACCCTCTCATAAAAATGTGTGTTCCTAAAAAAATTGAGCCTGATATTACCATCTAGAGCGCACATCCACAGTTCGTTATTTGCAGTAACATTGGCCAACATTACTGCAACATCCAAAGTTCAAACTTTTATCTAATTTGAAGTGTCTCTTAAAACTAAAAATTCTCTCAAGCATTTTAAGTTGCTAGGAATAATTTTTCTGCTGGTTTAATTTATAAATAGTTATTAAATGAGCCGTTCAATGTAGTGCAGTACAATACTTCCAGAAGTTGACAATGGAGACACCACTGTCAAACTATAATGTCTTTCCTTTGATACTGATAGGGGTTCTGTAACCTATGTGATCAATGCAATTTATCACGAGTTTCAGGCAGTGACAGCACTTACTTGAAATCAGCCTGATAAAGTTACAATTATTTCTTGATACTGTTGGCCATCCAGGCTTCTATAATCTTGCTGGTAAGAGGTGCTTCTAAGGCTAGCAGCCTCTTTTGGAAGGGTGACGTTTATGCTGATCACATGGCTACATCCACTACCTTGTAGTATCATGGGAAAAAAGGATGCTAACATAAAACTGTCTCTCTCTGTTCTTCTTTAAGTCACTTTAAATCTTAACAATAAAAAATCTTCACTCCATACATTTAGTAAATTACTTCCATTATTTTAAAATATGAAGAGACGTTGTCTTTTCTCAAACAAGGAGAGCAGAAATGTTGAAGTATTAGGGATGTGCAAAATTTATTAGAGGGTGTCTAGAAATTGCTTATTTAGTAATGGGTCTGTATATTGCTACAGAAATAAATGCATCAATGGTAGTGGGGTAAAATGAATTTATGAAAGAACATATTTCACTTATGATCAGTATGTTTTGCATATAAATTTTAAGTATATGGCAAAAGGAGTACAGATTTCACTCTACAGTACTTTCCATCTCTGTAGATGGTGTCAGAGACTACAATTTAGATTAGGTGTCTGGGTACATCCTTGACTGTTAAACTTTATAGGAATTTTGCTATGCACCTTAGAGGATGCAAGACTTTACTTCTTGAATTTTTTCTCAGCAGCAATAGAAAATATACTTTCAACCTCAGTAGTCTAGGGGCATGTTCCTCTGCCAAAACCAGGTATATTTACTGTGAAACTACCAGGGTAGTTACAAGAACTGAACTTTTTTAGTTTCCAGAAGTTGTTAACTTGGGCTTGCGGTACTAAAATTAAGACCCTGCTGGACTCAAATATTTTGTGTTGCTAGAAAATCTACTCAGTTCATGTTAAGATGGATAATTATGAAAAAATCAACAAAATGTTCCGAAAGTAGGGATTAACTTTTCAAGAAGTCTTCAATAAAACATTTAATTTCTGCTAAAGCAATTAACGTCAGGAGGTCATTCATGTCAAAGACTCCCATTGGCTTTAAAAGAGACATGATTATGCACATATCACACAGCTACATTCAGTATCCAGCAATAACACCTTGTTTGTGTGAATTTTAATCTTCACAACAAACATTACCTAAAAAATTTATGCATATTTGTAGCAAGCAGATCATTCATTCCTGGCATTATGAAATGTAAATACCTGCAAATAGGGGACCAAATTATAAAAGTGTATTTTGAGTTCCTTGGAGGTGTAAGCAGCTCTTAGGAGAGTTCCTGGGCATACAAATTTATATACAAGCCACAAAGCTGAGGGATAGAACTATTATATTATCAATATTTTCTGTTCCAGTTTCCACCTAGACAAGTACATTAAAAGGCCTCAAGGGCCTTCAGAACCTCAGAGTATGGAGCTTGGGATCCAAGAGACACTCTGCAGTTTTTTGTGTGGAGAAGGTGGATAGTGATGAAGAGAAGCACAGTACTGGGTTTTTCCATTCTGTGAGTTCAAGAAGCATTTGGACAATGATCTCAGGCACATGGTGTGATATTTGGAGCAGTCCTGTGCAGGACCAGGAGTTGGACTTGGGTTACCCCAGTGAGTTCCTCCCAGCTCAGAACATGCTGTGATTCTATGGTACTATTGAGCACCTGCTTTCCACATAGAGACAACAGTATCTCTGCAGCAGCTGAATGAGAATATGCAACACTAAAAACTTGAATCACTTTTGGCTACAGCACTTTTAATTAGAACATCATTGCACACATTCCATTTAACTGCTTCTTTTCACTTGATCTTCAGCTCTTGATTCAGCATTGAACTGATGACTGAAACTGGCTTTAGATGAACATAGTGACTACTGGTAGTAAATAAAAGCTTCTGGCAGAGATACTGTAAACTAGGCTAGCTATATTACTTGTTCCAGTCTCTGTGACTGGTTCCCATCTTAAAGCACCAGCAGGAAGCCTGACATTTCATAATGGTCTGCAGCTTTAAGGAGAAAACCACTTGCTCTATCAACTGGAAACAGTAGGTGTTGCTGACAGAGGTAACAAGCCTCTATATCCTTTGATATCTGTGTACATTGTATTACAAACTTGCTATTAACTTGGGATAAGAAAGAAAATCTCTAACATTTTGTATTTCAATTGTGTGAAATGTTTTCCTGAGGATGTAAGCAGGATGTCATTGATGGTACACACACAAGATATTAGCCTACTCCTAGTATAATCGGAGTGACATTTCATTGCATTTTTTTCAAATGAACTGCCATTTCATTACAATCTTTCCACAGGGCAGATATTCCAGGGTATATCTATTTTGCATTATAGGATCACATGCAGCTTCTTAAGGATGAACAGCATCACTTAAAGATGTACCTTTCTGCAAGGAAAGGACAGACGTTCTGAAGAGAGAGGAAGGTCATATTTTGGGTCCTTATGATGCAGGCTAGTAATCCTGGGACATCCTTTTCCCATCCTCATCTCACTTCTGAATTTTTGTCATGTCAGAGTACAGAAGACAGACCACCATAAGTCGCATGTGTCAGTAAAAACAACCATGAACTATATTAAAAAAAAAATTCCCAATCACATATGCAAGATTTTTTGATACTGAAAAAATTTACAAAGATTTTTTTCATACTCAGTTATCTGCTTTGACAACTGTTTTTGACTCATTACCTCAGATAGCCAATACTAACAAAATCTGGTCTGAAAAATACAGTGGATTATATATGTTAAAGCATCTTTTCCTCTCAGTATAATAATTCCTATAATTTTGTAACCCAAATGTTCTGATATAATTTTTAATAAGGTTACAAAGCCAAGCTTGGCAAGAAATCCTAGAATAATGGAAGAATGTATAAACCTAATTCAAACCTCTTACATGTTTGCCTCTTACAAGAGCCTTTAGTTACATGACTGCGTGCTGCTATTGACAGAAATGACAAGACATTTTTCACAAGTTCCATAACATTTTTTCAAGTTCCAAGAAAAGGTAATAATATACAGGATAGGCAGTGACCACTAAATAAGAAGCTACTGAATCATTACTTTTTCTCTTACTGCCAGCTTATGGTCCCATGAATTTCTTCCTATGCACTATTCAGAGCATGTTCTGAAGACAGAAATCCTCATTTTATCAGGCTGAATGCCAGTGGTCCTCATCAATACAGCACTTACTTTCTGTGAAGCACATATCTTCCTACTACTTCTTTGAGGTAATCAGGTACTACCTCTAATTCACAGCTGATGACTTAAGGTAGATGGATAAGAATCAGAGAACCATAGAATATCCTGAGCTGTAAGGAACCCACAGGAGTCATCAAAGTCCAGCTCTGGGCTCTGCACAGGACAGCCCCAAGAATCACAATATTTTTAACAATTTGGAGAGCAAACACTCCTTTAGCTCTGTCAGGCTTGGTTCTGTGACCACTTCCCAGGGGAGCCTGTTCCAGTGCCTGGCCACCCTTTGGGTGAAGAACCTTTCCCTGGTATCCAACCTAAACCTCCCCTGACATCACCTCAGGCCATTCCCTTGGGTCCTGTCACTGATCACCAGAGAGAAGAGATCAGTGCTGCCCCTCCTCTTCCCATCACAAGGAAGTTTTGACCCTTCACCATCCTAATGGTTGTCCTTTGGATGTTCTCTAATAGTTTAATGTCTTTCTCATATTGTGTTGCCCAAAATTGCCCCCAGCACTGGAGGTGAGGCCACCCCAGAGCAGAACAGAGCAAGCCAATCCCTCCCTTGCCCAGCTGGCCATGCTGTGCCTGCTGCCCCCAGGACAGGGTTGTCCCTCCTGGCTGCCAGGACACTGCTGGCTCATGTTCACCATCAATCACGACCCCCAGGTCCCTTTCCACCGTGCTGCTCTCCAGCCTCTCACTTCCCAGGCTGTTCCTACATCCAGGCTTGCCATATCCCAGGGATATTAAAATTATAAGTTTCCAATAAATTTGGCTGCCCATTTTAGATGGTTAATCTGGCAAGAGAGAGGAGGAGTGATTAATAGCATGTAGTACTTCATACATTCAAAATTCATCTGCCAGTGACTTTTGCTGTGAGCAATCTTTAGTGCTGAAAGTCACAGCACATAAGAGTTATTGACCATGTGCAAATTTCCTGCAGTGCAAGATACATGGTATCATTAAGACCTTGTGTGGTAGAGATGAACCCAGGAAGATCCAGGGAGAGTTTTCCTTTGCTTGACCTTAATTTAAATTCCTAATTTTTGATCAATGATTTCAGATATAGCCCTGCTCTGGAGCCCTTGTCTTGGGAGAATTTCAGTGGGTAATTCTCAGTAATATCAGCTGTGGCTCACATGCTCCAAACATCTGAGCTGCAGGATGATCAACTGAATTGAAGATTCAGTATTTATCCAAGCCTACTGGATATGTAAGAAGTAAAATCCCACAAATCTACTCCTTGAATAGCAGCAGCAGCAGCCGCCCACTGTCAGTTCACCTGCCCCCAGGACACACCAGTTGCCATAGTAACAACTTCCATGCATAGCTCATTGCACCACATTTTCCAAATGGCACTCTCACTTTTTTCAGATCCCCAGAGCATTTGGGAGATGGTTTATAATTCATGCAGCAAATTATTAACTAGGCAGCAAGTGAGGGTCATGGACCTCACTACAGGGGTCTGGAATTCAGCTGTTAGTAGGAAGAAAGAGACCAAAATAGCACTATACCATCCATGTCTTGAGGCATGGTACCATTGACTCTGATAGATTTAAAGGCATCCAGATGCCTACATCCTTAAAGGCCATTACAGTTGTCAAAAATCTGCCTGTTGCTACCTTTATTCTGAGCACACCGTGTTGCATGGGGTTAGTTACAGCTCTTGAGATTTTCTCTTCTGCTCTGGGAACTCCTGCCAAACTCCTAAGTACTGTGACTCCAACCTGCTGTAGCCATGGGCAGGAAGATGGATAAAAAAATCAACTTATTTAGGGTGAAGTGTCAGGGAAAGCCATGCTGAGTTTTCTTGTCTTTATAAACAAAGTCTTGGGAGGATATACAGGCCCTCAGTGTTGGCTGCCTTGCACTCCAAGGAGAACATTATCATTCTTCTGCATCAAAGTACAAGTAAGCTCTGGCCAAACAACAAAAGATTTATTGCTTCTTCAATTCATTTTATAACTACAGCTTGAAAAATTTAACTAAAGCCCACATACTAACAAAGTATCTTATGGAAAAAATCCTTTTAAGGCCTTGGATTTATTAAGTATATGTGTTATATTAGTCAGAAACAGCATAATAGAGGAGCTATGTTTGAGTGCTACAAATTACTTAGCTACAATGATATTAGTTACTATACCAGCTAATACTAATTATTATCAAGTGAAACTCAATCTCCTGCATATAGTGACCATTTTTAGGTATTGTCATTTTTATCTGGATAAGAAACTCAAATATATTTTATGTTTAAAACAGCACAAGTGAAACAATAGTCAATGTACTGAGCAGGGAACAAAATATCCCCACTTACCATTTGATGTTATAGGTGCATAGACCTAGGTGAAGCTGGGGAGGGTCTGAACATCACACTGATTTACACTACCTACACTGTCTACTGAGATAAAGTTATGATGTCTGGATGTTTCAAGAAAGTACAACCCATTTTGTCCCCTGAAAATAAAGCAGTAGAATTTTGACATGGAACAAAAGAACAGCTTCATAGCTACATATTCCAAGCAAATATTTAGTGTAAAGACATGAAGAACCAATGAGCACAAAATTAAGCAGACAAGTGATGAGAAGACAATATAAGAAAGGGAAAACAGGTGGAAAATGTTCTAGCAGGGTGTTCTTAACTTCAGTGGATGGGAGACATGGAAGACACTTGTAAGGCTGTAGGCATAGTTTGTAGTGCCTCCGAAATAGACCCTGAAAAACAAAGAGCTGAAACCTTGTCTGCCCTGTAAACCATTCTTACAGTCAGAAGCTTCAAAATGCTGCATCAGCTTAGAGCTGATGTCATTTATTCATTTAGTGAAGGCAAGAGGAGGATGCAGAATACTCCACATGCGTGCAGCCAATATACTCTAATCCAGAGAAGTTTCCAAGCTGCTGGTCTACACCAAAAGTGGTTTTTTTCTGATAGAACAAAACATGCTGACCAATGGCCAGATTTTACCCTGAACACAAACCTTCTTGAGAAGTACACTCCTCTCCCCTCATTAAATTCCTCAAGAAACACAAATGCTGAATGCTTGCAAATCCTTCTTTGCATCCCTGCAAGCTGTGCTTTGGTGTTTTCTAAATTAGGTGACAAATACAAATCCTAATTTGCCCATAAAGGATCTGTGTCAAAAATCACATTTCTTCCATGTAATTGGTTTTTGTTTAATCCTGACCTTAATGTATATCATTCTTGCTGAACTGCTTCAAATAGGCTTTGAACAAGGATTATTATTTTTTTTAAAAATGTTAAATAATGAAAAAAATGCCATCTTATTTTACTGCTTACTTCAGGATTCAGAGAGATGAAGAACAGTGACAGCATAGCTATTCACCCATAACACTGGGACAGCAGGTAAACTGACAGTGTGTAATTACTAAGAGGTGATGTTAAGTTAAAACATATAGCCAAAATAGTGCTATTGCATATGCATCCCTTGGTCTTCAAGGCAGTGTTTAAAATAAAAAACCTTCACCGAGACAGAAAAACTGCTATAGTTATATCATAGCACACTGAGTTGCGAACCTTTTAATGAAAGACATAATTCTTCTGCTGTCTGCATCATACTATATTCTCATGCAAAACACTTTAATGCATAGTGTAAATTATCTTAGACTTTCTTAGTATGTATTACATTTCTTAATCATAGATATTGGGTGTAAAAAAAAGAGAATTATGTGACATGCTGCAAAACAAATTGCTTGATGTTAGCATATACTAGCTGGGTCTATATCTGAAAAATGCATGCATAGAAGGGGAGGATTTCTTTTTGGTTTTTTTTATGTGCAGAACTTGCTTCTAAGTGCATATGTTATCAATGAAGCAAAAATTACTTATCTGAAATGATGGTGGTCTGATTTCAGCCAATATAATCAGTTTAAAAGCAAAGGATCTAGATTACAGTTTGGATGATCTATTCTTCTGAATTTCAGAAAAAGGTTTCTGTCTGTAAAAGGATAAATAAAAATAAACCAATTGTTTTCACCCACTTTCTTCATTCATTACATTCAGTTAAGCTATAAAGAAGTTTTAGATGCAAATCTTGTTTTCAGCAATAAAATGCTTTTGTTTCCAAGTTAGCAGACAGGTTTGTTTAGCTGATGTCTGATCAGCTGAGCACTGCAGCAGTGTAAATGGTGGGCAATATCATCAGCACTTTTTAAGGTGTGAGTTTCTCACAGATGTCCCTTTTGAGAACAGGATCTGATGAGATGTGCTATCTCATTTTCTGTCAAGTTTGACCGAAGGTGAAGCTTATTTATGCTAATGCTGAATATTTCTGAGTACTAAGCAGAGGCTAGAATTTATAATATTCTATATTATTTATGTAATAAAATTTCATTCAAACAGATGAGCTACTTTGAATGCTATCTGAAAACCCATGTGTCAAACACCATCAAATAAACCAGAATTTATGAAGGTTAAAACCTTGTGACTCTCACAAAAATATAAATGTATATTGCACTTGTGTGTACAGAAGAATAGGACACCTTTTAATATGGACTTCTGGGAATAAGATATATAAACACTAAAAAATCCATGATCTGGCAGTTCAAATTGGATTGATTGCAATCATCACACCAAATCATTACAGATATATTGTTCCATGTATAAGCTCTCAGCTCTCTAAGGACCAAGTTTAATGTTGGTTTTGTATGTGTTCTTTGTTGCTAATATACAAATAGTTGTGCACATTCTAAGAGATCCTGGATACCTGGAGGCAGTGTTCTTCAAATCATCATGGCTTTTGAATTATGCTCATAATCCAGGGCAGGGTTGGAGGGGAGACACGCACATGACAATGACAATGATAACAAACTGTGCCTCTCACTGTGTTCTATGTCTAGTTTCTTTAAGTATACCAAACTTAATAATATTTTGAACTTTATTACTAAATACAATATATTACTGATTATAAGCAAGCACAGAACTATATGCAATGAATTGTTAATCAAAACGTATAAGCTAAAATGCACATTTATATTGCAAACAAACAAACAAACCCTTACAATTTTAATTAATACAGACTTTAAAACTTTAACTTATGCCCTTGGTGAAATATAAAAAGAAGTATTATTTTAAAATAGACAACATCAAAAGTCAGTAACACATTTCTAACAGAACACAAAAGGATCTAAAAAAAATTGCTTGTATATCTTCTGGGGTTTTATTCATACCGTGGATGAAACACTGGCTGATATTTGCGGCTGTTATTCATTACATGTCTGGTTGTGTTATGACCTTCCCTTTTTTATTGGTTTATTTGATGTTTGTGGTATTTTATATAATTGATTTATGCCTCATGATATGTTTGGGAGCTTTCTAGTAATATACAACAGTGATTGTATGTCTGTAGTGATGTTACATATTGCTGTTTGTGAGTTTTCTTGGCCAGGTCACCATTGTAAATAAAACTTGTTCTCAATGGATTTTTATGTGGTTAAAGATTTTGACTACTTGAGTGACTGATTGATGGACCGTAAAGCACTTGCTAGCAGGACAGCAGGGTATCATAAAAACCATGTCATTTGTATTTCTGATTCCAAACCCCACTTAGCTGTGTGTAGGTGCACCTACACCCACACGTGTGTAGGTGCCCACAGCAGTTCGCAGTTCACAGTCCTCTTCCTTTGCTTTACAGAAATGTTGCAGAATTTGGCTTGTTCTTAGGTAATTATCCTCTACATCCATCCTCTGATACTCAAATGTGTCCTTTAGTGAAAACTCTCCTAGAAAGTATATGGAAATTTTCTTTCACCCCTTCCCTTCAGCTTCTCTTTGCCACTCTTTGATTCCCTCTTTCTTTTCCTTTCTTCTTTCCTTGTCTTTCTTGTCATGTTTCTATACATGACATAAGTAACAAATGAGAATGATTATTCCAACTACTGCAGTTATGACTTTTCAAAGAGATTTTCAAATTCACCCTTTAATATACAGATTACAAAAATTACTCAGCAAGTTTTTATGTGGGCCATGCTTTGAGTTTCTGCAACGAAACCTATAGAAATTCTAATTAATTGCACATAAAACCTATTTTGCACTTTCCAGACTAGGAAAATGCCAGTTTTTAGTTCATTACTATCCACGAATTCATGCTAATGAGAACCTCCAGCTTCTATCCAGAATAGTTCTGATGACAAATAACAGATCTCTCCTGCTTACACAACAACCTGTCAGTAGGATCTCTGTTGTAAACTTCGATTAGCATTTCCTGAGTCTGGTTAACAGATATTGGAGGATCTCCCATCCCTCATCCCTTTTGTTCTGTTCATTCAGTTCACAAAATGAATTTAAAAGATACCATTTTTCTTCTCAAGCTATTTTTCTGCTAGTTCAGTATTTTGAATGGGCTCACACAGTTGTCAGAAACCAGCAAAGGCAGCAACAGAAGGGGACCATGGCTTTTCCTGTGGCTCTCTGTGGCAACAATGACCTAGAAAGCTTCAGGCATGACTTTTGGTGCACTGCCTAGTCAGAGAGGATCCTTGTGTAAAATATAGGAGGAGAAAATAAACTTAAAACTCATAAACTTTCAAAACTTGATTTCAGCATTTACAAACTGATGGTGGTATCAAAAAGCACGAGTTCTTATCCAATTTCTGTCTCCTACAGAAACAGAGACAGCATTTTAAAACTTTTGGTATTGAAACCATTTGATGGAGCTCTGGAGAACTAGTATTGCTTTTGATTTTTCTGCCAGAAACAGGAACTAGTTTGAGCTTAGGATTTCATGGATCCTGACAGATTTGATTAGATTTGACTCTGGTTCTGAAACAGCAAAGCAACTAAAGAGTGAAGACCAATGGGTTAGTTGGTTTCTTGGCATATGTTTAAGGCATAGAGTAATGGTAAAGCATAGAATAACTGAATTCATAACCTTTCATATTGTTTGTGTGAATTTAGAAGATTATAACCAGTTGGTATTGTAATAGAAACCCCCCAAGGAAATCATCTTTAGAAGATTTGCTTTATATGATCTATCTGATAGTTAACAGGAAAAATGAAATATCTACAGAAACTTTATCATGACTGTAAGGTAACATTGCTTTTTTTCCCTCCCTTCCCTCAAACTCTTATATGAAGCTTTAAACAAAGATAAATCAATTTGTTTCCAACTCTTACCTCTTACCTACTCATGCAGGTGCTGAAAATTTTCATTGTGGCACATGGAAGCTTCCCCCTTCCTTCATACAAAATGCAAGACTCTAGCCAGAGCTTGCATTTTTTTCTCAAAAATATGGTGTGCAACATGATGACAGATCTGCCTTCACACACTTTCCATGCTTCCTTCTGAACGTGCGCTCTCTTTGCCCACAGTATAGGCAAAGACTACTTCTGATGCTGTGGAGCAGAAGCATGACAGGAGATGGTTGCTGCAAAAGCAAGGAGCTGGGCTAAATTGTTTTTTTTTATGTCTACTTTCCCCTTCATAAATCCTTTTATATTTGCATTGAAACAAGTACTCCAGAGAGCAGCACCTATGAGATGTTATGGTAGTAGCAAGGTGAGCTACTAAGGCAAGAAGGATTGAACAATACAAATGTGCTTTAGCATTTGATAACCTGAGTTAGAAAAACTGGCATGTTTAAGAACAACATCCTGCAAGCAGTACTTCTCTATATACAGCCTTAAAGTTAGTCACAGCACTGGACAATTCTAACTAGGAAATATGCTGGCACAAGCTCAGAAGAACCACCTTCTGTAAGGACTCACCCAATTTATGCCTCTGGCATGCTTGTAAGCAGAAAGCAAAATGAAAGACTCAAAAATGCCCCATCTTTGATCTGAAGAGTATGTATTTTAAGAGTAAACAAATGAAGATAAAAACCAGGCCAGAGTGGATCAATTATTCTATAGGCTGAGAATTCTGCTTTGGCCAGTGGCCTGGGTTAGGTTCTTCAAAGAAAACAGCTGGCTAATTATGCCATGTCCTCCATGGAAAAAAGGGCTGAGATGACTCTTTCTTATCCCTGTGATCAGCTAACACCCTCGAGTATGAATTTGATGGCCCCTCCTAGTATGTAAAATTACAAATTATATTATTGGTCATAAAATTAAGAAGTCCCTTCAAAAATCCCATTACAATATTTAACTCTTTGATGTCTCTAGGTTAACAAATTTTCACACTGTGAAAAAACTGATTTCATGCTTATTTTTTAACTAATACATTAAGTTTCTTAAAATCATTACAACTAATGATGGAAAAAATTACAAATTGTACTATAAATTGTACTCCTAAGTTCCTGATATCTTGAAGCCTTGAAAAATATCTGGCATTATTCAAAAAACTTATATAAACAAGCTACTTAGGTATCTAAGTACACAGCAAAGCTGAAGTGACTCTGTTGGGACAAACCATGAGTTGATAGGTTTTGATCTAATTCATGTTAAATTAGCTTACTTTTAAAATGGGATTATTCACACATAAGACAAATTTATTTTTCTTTTTGTCCTTCCTCTATTTCTAATGTTTGTGCTTTAGGCATTGAAAACAGGCTCATCCCAGCTCTGCTAAGCTGCTGTGCCTACATGCCACCCTACCCTGCAGTACCTGGGTATGCTTCTTACCAAATCCATCTACAATAACAATTATCCAAACACCAGAAATGATTTTGGAATACAAATAAATGCCCATTGAATACTGCACTGAGATAGCAAACCACCACTGACATTAGGGTGGTTTTTTTTTCCCCTAAAGCCTTAATACTTTGAATCACAACGCTTTCCTGAAAATTGTTTAATAAGCTTCTTTTACCAAAATAGAAAACATGAGGAGAGAAGGAATAACACATCTTTAATTAGAAAAATTCAAATCAGTTCTTAATTTAATTCACCATACCAGCATCCATGATTAGGTCTGCATCATGATATATCTCCAATACTATCAATTTTCATAAATGCAAACTTTCCTGAATATGGTTCTGATGTATCCTGACATTTTAAAATATGTCCTATTGTCCTTTCCTGTGCAGCAGACCAAGCACAGAGTGTTCAGTCCTATATCACTGTCACAGTGGTATTAGACCAGATGGCTGCTTCCTTGCAGAATCAAGAATTAGAGATAATTTATGCTGTTCACTGTTATTAGAATGTAAAAATATAAAGAGTTTGCAGCATGCATACATGAAAAGCTGCTCAGATCCATCAGTGACATCCTGGTGCAAAGCATTTACCCTGTTATTGCACTCTTAAAGGTAAAGTCTTTGGTGAAGCTATGGACTTCTGCAAAGCTATGGACTGCTCTGCACTGGATACAACTTAGGGACTATCTGACCTAAGATACAGTGCTGCTTTGGAAAGAATATTCTAAGTTGGGAAAAATGTCCAAGAACTGCCTTCTTTTTGTAAAATAATTCCACCACATGACTGTTCCCATTAATATGTGGCAGTTATTTTTATGTCATGAAGAATGAAGTTAAAAATGGAAGCTTTCTTCATTCAGTCTGTTAATCAGTACAGGAGAATACTTCTCAGTAAGACTTTATACCAAAGGGCATGAGAGTTACATAAATTTATTCCTGTGCCAGTGAGAGAAGCAAGTTTTCCTTATCAGGGTATCATTGCAACCTGTGTCTCTGCTCTACCTGTACCTATATATGCACCACAGTATGTCAAAACACTGAAAAGAAAGGGTGTCAGCCTGCCCATTTATTGAGTCTGAGCTTATCACAGGTAAGAATCTTGCTCGTATTTCAAACAGCTGAATCATTTGATAAAGATTTATTATTAATGCAGCTGATTCATTTGGAGGGACTTCTCATCCTATTCAGGAATTAAAATGTCTCAGGATTCTATAAAAAAAGGGAGATAAATGAAGGGGGAGAGAACTTAGTAAGCTTGCCCAGGTTGCTGCAATAAATGGTATCAGAACAGAATGAAAACTATGTAAGGGCGACCAAATGTCAAACATAGTTTTCAAGTAGCAATAGTTTATTGCTTTATCTTTCCATCTCAGGAAGTTCAGCACAGTACTCCCTTTGCATGATGTCAGAGTTGTAGCCAGATTAAGAACAAACACTTTATCAATATTTAGGAATATTAGAGGAGGAGAAATTTTACTGGCATTCTCTGAAATGACACACTCTGTGATTTTGGAAAAAGTGTATCACTGAATTATTTGGTTCACTTTAAATGAATCTTTAAAGTATACTAAGAAACTTTACTAGGGACAGATTTGCTTTCAGCTTTCCATGAGCGTATAATTTGTATTTATGGCATACAATGGAAGTATTGTGACTTTGAATGACTGACTAACACCTTATGAAAGTCATTACTTTTGTATCAAGAACAATATTTGTAACATAATGTGTTCTTAAACTGATCAGGACAGCAGGAAGCAGCTAAGTGGATCACTTATCTTTATTTTGCAATTTAACCTGTGTTATGACAGGGAACAAAAAAATTAGATAATTTATAATTTTCTGTCAGTGTTGCATATTTGGGGCTAAGATTGTAACTACTTGGTATAACAGAAGAGTAAGGAGATTTGGCTGCCAAATAAAATAGAACAAGAAAGGTTACTTTAGAATACAATGAATTACTAGCTGACTGTTACAACCAGATCACAAAGATTTCTTGCGTTTTGTTTCTTGACCAGTGTTGTAGACGATGTAATTTTACCCCTGTAAAAATCCTAGTACTAGTTTTATTAAAATAAAGTCTACCAGAATAGAAGATAGTTGTTATGCAGGAGCAGTAACTCACATAATATGAGATGGCATTTCTTTCCAGCTCTTGCTGCTCCGCTGGTTCTAATAGCAACCTGGAGCTCAATTTCCTCCTCAAGAACATTGCATTTCATGTGGAATGTCAATTATTAAAATGCAGTGTCCCGTGTCTTACTTTTCACTAGATGAATTCATTTGCAAATTTGCTAATTTATGTAAATGATCCTTAACCTGTAACTGCCTGGCATGTATTTCTGAGTGCCTCTTTTCAATTCAGAAATGCATATAAAGACTACCAGCAGCACACTAATTACTTTGTGCCACTGTTCTAAACCCCAAAGATTTAATTTCAGAGTAACCCAGAAAGAGTATCTGATGCTTCTTTCCATTTTGCATTCTCAATAGCATTAGACCACTTAAAACAGGTATTTAAAAGAGCATCTCTAGCCATTATCGTTGGTGGTAAGTACAGTTTTAGTAAAATATTTTTGTGAAAACTATGACCTGAAACTCCTTGATTTTCAGATTTCATTTTTTTCTCAGGAGGTCATTGTTACTTACAAGGGGCCCAATCACAATTCCCAAGATAATTTCTAAATTTCAAATTTTTTGCAGCTGTCTCCTCTGCTTTTCAGAAGTTAAAAGACAGATTGAAAATTTCCTTCAGGCAGTCGTCAGTGGTTCAGCTGCAACTCTGATCTATGCATGGGTGCCATTCTAGATCGGGCACTTCATTTCTGGTTCTACTATGAGCACAATCTCTGTGCACTCATAACTGTTTGTTTCACTCTCCAAATGTTCTCAGGAAACTCAACTCCTCCTGTCTGTCCTCAGCTCTTATGAAAAAACAGTATTAAGAAAAGCCCAGCTGAAGACATTAATTTTTGCCTGACTTTTCTCTGTTGCCCACCCACACCTCTCCAATGTTCTCAGAAACCAACAGCACTTTAGAACCTGCCAACGAACCTGGTCCCAGTTGGGGATTTTAATGAAACCTAAAATGAGGCAATTTTCCTCCATGTTGTTACTGTTCTGGAACTTCCCACAGTCCAAATAATAGGATCCAGATTCCCTGTGGTGTAATTGCAGTCACAGCTCCACTGATTTCAGTGACCTGTGAATGGCAGACGGGACCATGGCCCAAGGCCTCCTCTTGACAAACCAGCTAGAGCTTGCTTTCTCTTGACTATTATCTGATTTACATGTCCTTGTTTTAGATGCCTGCCACACGGGGTAGGTGAACAAAGCTCTGTTTCAGAGCCAGCTACAGCGATCGTTCCCAGCCAGCAGGACACTCCATGGCCAGCACTCGGCTCTGAGCCCGAGCTGCAGGGCACAAGTCCTTCCCAGTGCTCCTGCCCCACTGGCCACCCTGCCTGGGGCCCTTGCAGGGCACTGTTGATGTCTTTAACTGAGCTGAGGTTTTGTTTCCCTAGGGTGTAAGGGAGGGAGAGAGGGACGAGGTGCCTCCAGCTGACAGGCCAGCACACTATCGCACCAACCCCAGCTCGCTCTTCCGGAGCTGGAGCGCTCTTGTGTCTCAGTGTTTACATTGGCTTTGGAAAGTGCAAAGCCAAGAAATGTTTGGCTGCTTTATCCCTGTTTCAGCATTCAGATTGCTAAGAGAAAATCTCAAACAGCCACTTGCTGTGTGTTCTGCAGACATTTTAGCACAAAATCAGCATCTCCAGTATCACCCTCTCAAAGTACCCTGAGGTCTTGGGTATTTGATTTAATTTCTGCTGGGACAGCAGCAGGGAAGGTTAGCTAACACAGCTGTAATTTCCGAATTAAAACATCTTTCCCTGTATTTTGTTGTTGTTACCTATAAGAATTTCTATATCTGAAATTCAAATTAGCCTTTAATCTGCTGCTTAGTTTTCTCCACAAAGGATATACTTTACAGGATAATGTCTCTTTAAATCTACCCCGAAGATATTCCTCCTGGCCCAGAAGATGCCAAAATGACTTGATGATTTATTTATGTGGAGCTTGGCAGACCATAGTCCAGATTGTGGCTGAGGCTGAATTTTATGAGCATCCCCCCTAGTGAGTATATTTAAAAATTAAAAAAAGGAAAAAAAGAAAAAAAAGAAAAAGGTCTTCATAGATCTTGGCATAAGAACCAAGCAAATATTATCAGGAAGAAGAATGGCTAGGAAGTGAGTTTTAGGACAGAATTTAAAAACTAATTTATAAACAATATTTTGTGTTTAGAGAATTAGAATTTTCTCTTCATCTTCAAAAAATTAGAAATGTGAAGTAGGCATTTCTGATCTCAGCAGAGCTAATGTTTGGTCTGTAAATTTTTTAGCCATATACTACTTGGCATTTTGTTCTGGGAACTAGCTTTTTTTTTTTTTTTTGCACAGAAAGATGGATGTCTCATTGTCATTCCAGACCATACAAGCGGCATGTTGGTGCAATGATGTAAGAAAGCAATTTTCTGCCCTATTTTATTGATTTATAGTATTTTAGTAAAGTGATAAAAACTTAATGCTAGGGATAAAAAGGAGTCTCATCTGATGTAGAGGCAGTAGAAGAGAATAGGGAATGAGGAAGATCTGGCAAAATACATATTTGCCATGTTTTCTCAGGCCTCACCTTTACTAGATCATTAACTAAGTTATAAAAATCATGTCTAAATTTTTTGACTAAGATATTTTCTAGGCATTGATCCCTTCCTTCAAGGCACAGGTTGGTGCAGGATTCTGGCTTCTTGAAGCAGACACATGCACAAGCACAGGAAAATCCTGAAGGCCACAGCAGCCAGGACAACTGTCTGTAGTCCTGAGTCTTTTGGGCGGGGAGCCTGAGTGCTGGGGAAACAGATTCGGGGACTCTTGCATAGTGGGAATCAGCAATAAGTAAGAATATGACTCCATAGCATTTCTCTGCTTCACAGCAGTTCCTTGGGCATCTTCTCCAAGGGGTGTTATAAAACTCTGGCCTAACAGAGTTCACATTTTTGCTTGCTGCAGGGGAACTCCTGAAGCAGACAAGCCCTGAGGCAGAAACTCCTACATCCTTAGGTGAACCTCCCCCTGGGATATTCTCTCATCCTGGTGGTTCAGCATAGGTGCTCTTGTTACACCCATGCAAGGACCACAGCTTTGATGGCCCTGTCTCCTTTCCCAGCGCCAGGAAATAAGGTCCTTCAAGTCCAGATCCATAAAAACTGAGCTTGTACCAATTTATAGGCAGGTCAAATTGTGTTGCAAATCAATTCAGCTGAAAACTATATTACACACACTCTTCTAGGATCTTGTATACAAGTGAATATATGTGGGATGTCAGTAAAAGGAAGCTGAAACATGCCAGGAAGCAGAATTCTCATTCACAGTGGCATCCCCCACTTTTCTCCAAACAATACAGGGAATCTTCCTGAAGCCCTCAAAATGGTAGTTCAAAGGAAATTCAGGACATTCTTTATGCTGTTCATAAATCAAGGTCAACAGGAAAATATTAACAGTGGCTACATCCACACATTTTCAGTTTGTTTGGGTTTTTTTGAGTTATGTTGGAGAACTCATTGCCAATGTAACAGGAGAAGGGTATTTTACAAGCAAGCACCAAACTAACCTTCTGAAGTCAGATCTATTCTAATTCACTAAGGGAAATATTTATTTTCCCGTGAAAAGGGTCTGGGTAAGCTACCACGAGTATCTTCAGGACAGGGATTCCCTTGTGAAAGAAAGGGATTACCAGGGTGACAGCCCAGTGCACAATATTAAATCACACAATATTAAAGCTCTTACAAGGAAAATTCTTGATCTTAATCTTGCTTGGAAACCCTAAGCTGATCCACCAAAAACATTGATTCACTTCCAACCAAAGTTATTTCTAAAGGCTATACTTGGAGTGGTGAGAGTATATATTTATTGCTAAAAATATTTCAGAGGATTGAAAATTATGTCGAAATTTTTGGTCAAAAAGGCATTGCGTGGAATACACACAGCTGCTATTGCTGCTGGGGACGCATATTTAAAAGCCAGAAGAAAACAGTAATTGGCATATTTGATTTCACAGAATAAACTGCCTGAGCCTTTTCTTTGGAGAGCTGCACTGTGTAAATCCAGACACTGACACTAGGGTGTGAAACAATGGAAACAAAATGAGAGTTAATTTAACTTCGGCCTCAACGTTTTATATCATAATTTCACTCTGTTACGTATTGAAACTAGTCCTTGTACTTGACTCAATTTTGTGTCTTTTAATGACCTGTCAAAAACTCAGTCAGGGCTTATGTATTTATATTTTAATTAGTTTACTAAGGAGATGGTCTACTTATATTTGACTTTTTTTTAATTAACTGTGAAATTTTCTGCACAAGGATGATACTGTGCACATTGATATGTGTGTGTCTTTATGTTGTGTGATATATTGGAGACAGGAGTGTCACTGGAAAGGCATGCCTAAATAGTGCTTCATAGGTCGCTGGAGCACTGATGGGAGATGGTTATGTATCATGTAATTTATTCTTTGTATTCTAGCATGCAACTCAGGCTGGTACTAAAGAAAATCATGTCAGGACATGTCATCTCATGTCCCTAGCAGTTTTTTGTTGCACTGTGAATGTGCAGACTTTATTGCTTATGCAAAAAATCACATCTTGTCATCTCTGGTGACTTGCATTTTCTGGCCCCAGAACAAATACTTCATTGACCATAGCTTATGGCTGATTTTTGATTGCTATGAGATGCTTTGGCCACAGCCTTTTTCAAATCCTGCTCGAGATTTTTCACTGTTTCACCAAACTTGTGTCTGTCTTGTTGAAAATGCACAACATATAAGAGTGGTAGTAAATTTAGGATGCCAAATTCATTTCAGCAACAGGCTGTGTGTGAAATCTATTCAGTGTAATAAGCTTGATTTCGATGAGGAAAAAATGGAGGTGCAGCTGTTCATGTAGACAAATTTAACCTTTGCCCCTCTAATCAGTTTTCTACTGATAACATAAAAATAAGAGTTGCATAAAGAAAGCAATGCATAGCCCTGGCAGGCTTGGATCCACATACCCTGCTGAGACACCATCCCTGTTCTAACTGGCAATTGTTGCAAGGAGAGAGTAAAAGAAAAATTATGAAGCAACTTTAATTTGCACAGGTGACCTGGAATAATTACACAATAGCATGGGAACAATAGCATGGGAAGATTAACACAATCTACTCTGTAATCACCATTGCCCCCAGTGAAGTTACTCTGTGGATCACTAGGTAATAGCACACATTATTTCACAGTAACTATGCAAGGACTCAAGTCAACAGAGTATGCTGCACAAACAGAGCAAATCATTGGAAGTTAAAGAGGTCTAAGTGTTCCAAGGAGTGACATGAGTTTTATTAGATCGGTGATTTTCAGGTGTTTATTAACAGCCTCAGAGGTTTGGAGAAGAGCTAAAACATTGTTAGAGGAGCTAAGGAAGAAGTTCTCAAGTGTATCCAAGGAGTCCCAAAGCACAGAGGCATTGGCTCTCATGGGTACATTTATAACCCTTTTACCAGTCCCACTGCACGAGGCAAAGCAGAAAGTGAAGCATTCTTGTGTTCCCTCAGAGCAGACACTCAAATTTTATTTGGACTGGAGGAAGATTTTTAAGCCCTTGTCCTTGTGCAGCTAGCACAACCAGCTTCAGATGTACAAAACAACAGACCCTGTACTCTGCTTACAAACGCACTGACTCGTGCTCCAGACGCCAAGGACACGAACACAACGTGACAAAGAAAATGAGAGAGATTACTCAGCCATTCAAGCACAGACCACGGACAACTTGCAGTCCTGCACACTGAGGTGCATTTTCAAACACTCATGGACAAAGAAGCCATTAAAAACATGAGAGAATAAGGAAAAAGAAGTAGAAGATATAAGAAATAGTGTGTTTTATCCATATGGTTCCTTATGAATAGGTAATTTTTATCTGTGCTTTACTCCATCAAATGCTTATAAGACTGCCTGGTCTCAAAGATACTTCTAAAAAATACATTGCTCTAAAAGATATTGCTCTTTAGTTAATGTAACAGAGAACAATATTTTGATTAATACCTTCCCATTAGTGTATGGACAAACTAGATTGTGTTACGGGATTATGGGCTGACTTGGTAACACAAAATTAAAAACATGCTTAAAACTGGAGTAACAACAGTTATGGCTCATGGGGAACATCACTAGAGGCAGCTGAGAGGGAATATTACACACTGGAGATCTCAAATAATTACTAGTACCTAATTGTTCATATATAGTTAAATTTTTAAATTAATCTATTATCGTACTACTATTTGTGTTGAATTTCAGCACTAAAGTAGTGGCATGTCTGCTTGTTAAAACATTCACAGAAATAACCCACACTGAGAAACTGTACTATGAGTTTCAGATACTGATCATTCAGGACCATCTGCTCACAGTCTGTGGGGCAGGAAGTTACTGAAGTAATTTGACAAAATTTCAGTTAGCTATTAAATTTGTGAAAATCAAGAGAATTGGCAACAACCTGCAAGCTGAAAAATACAGCAGTTTAACAAAAGAAATAAATAGATAATATTTTGGGGGCTGTCTCACTACAACAGGAACGGACCCAACATAATGACCCAGGGGGTCCCTGAGTATCAAATGTCCTGAGCATCCTGAATTATGAGCTCTGTTTCGTATGCAACAGCACACAAAGCTGTATTTTAAAATGCTTCTCTTAATCTTCTGCAAGGGAAGCATCTGCCAGAGCATCTAAAACAAATGGTTCTAAATCTTGCCTGATTAGACTCAACTGCACTTACAACCTACCTCCCCCCTACGTTCGTCTATTACTGTTTAAATCTGTATACATTATTCTCATTGCTGGAAAGATGCAGTAATGCTTCATGATGCTCTTTCTACTCTAATGCTGCATAGCAGTTGCTTTCTTTAGGCCCCAGCTCTTACCTACATCTGTGCTTACTGAACTGAGACTTTAATTTGCTACACCACGCCAAGGTATTAATAGACAATTATTTATTGCAAATCTGAACCATTTATACTGTTTACTGGCTGACACAATGTAAAATTTTGATCCAAATGGTAATGTGTCCATGACATTGCATAAAATTCTATTCCACAGCAAGGTTTATTTCTTTCCTCAATGAATTGAACTTGCAATATGAGGAAATAGTTTTCAGAGGATGAATGATTTACAGTCTCAAACTTATAAGACTATTTACTTATACAGATAAGTGAAAATGTCTAATTCAAATAGCACAGAAAACTAGAAAAAAATTCGGATTTTACAGGAAGAAAAACTGAGGGAGAAAAAAATAGGAATAAGTTGCAAAGTACTGAAAGGATAAATGAATAAATCTTATGTTAGTCATTTGAAGGCAATTATAGTTATAAGCAGGCATCTTTGAGACAGTCTTATAAACATTCAGTTGAGTAGAGCACAGATAAAAATTACCTATTCATAAAGAGCCATATGGATAGAAAAGCACTTTAAAGTCTCCAAATGTCTGGTGAAATTACCTTTACAAATGTTTTTTGCAGTTGGATAGAAACCTCAAAACGAGAAAAAGAGCTTTATAGATAGGTAAATTTCATCATACAGAAGATGTAATTTCAAGTGTTTATCTGCTTGAGTTTAAATATCATGCTTGTAATGCTGTCTAGACATGGAATCTTCTCTAATACCTGTAAGAATCTTCAAAATGCAGATGTTTGAATTAAAGAAACATTTTTCTAATGAACTTTGATATTAAGTTAATCTTTTTCCCTTGCTATGATAAAGGGTTTTAAGGCAGTTCTAATTAAATCTCTACTATATTCAAGTAATAACACCCAGAACTTGTGGTCAGCTCAGCTTACAAAAGACATTCAAAGCCTTTGTAATATTTCAGCTTATATGGACAGGATCACACTGGAAGGAGCTCTACCAGACAGAATGAGCCTCATTCAGTACCAGAACACCTGGAAAGTGCCTATTTCGTGTGGAGTACAGCAGAACAGTTTCATCCCCCTACTGACTTTTTTTTTTCTTGTTTTCTTTCTTTCTTTTATTTTTTTTGTTTGTTTGGGGTTTTTTTTAGTTGGTTTTTTTTTTTTTTTTGGCTGGTTGGTTTTAGTTTTGTTTTTTTTTTTCAGATTTTTCAAGCCTATAATGGGCTTTCCCCTTTCCATTCCAGGATATAAGAAAGATGAAAAATGACACTAGATGAGTACTGGGTGTGTTGTGTTGGCACAGATTTGTGGCTGATAAGCTGTGACTCCATGGAAGCAGTGGTAACAGGTAGGAGGCAGGGGGATGCATTTCTATACATTACAGTAGAATAAAACTAGCCAGTGGAACTTTGCCCACTGCATAAAGGAAAATGGATATGCTGTACAGTTCTGAGATCCATGAAAGAAGTGGAAATAGCATCACACCTGTATATCATAAACAAATGTTGAAACATTTCTTCAGGAATATTGATAGTGATTTTTTTTTGCACCTATAATGAAAAATCAGACTGAAGTAGAAACACATTTAAAATATTTCCTTTTCCAGAAGAAAGAATATATAGTTGTGATTCCAAGATCTTTGGTCTGAATGGCCTCATCAACATAAGCATTGCATGAGGTGCTTTTAGAAGAGCACCCAGGCAAGGCATGTCAGTAGCAGAAAGGCTGCTCACACACCAGTTGGTTCTTTGAAGTTCTTCAGAAAACAAATATAAGAAGAAGGATTTTGAGGCTTATTAAAGTACTTTGTAAAATATGACACAGGATCTAACATGCAGGCAGTGACTGCAGTGGCAAAGATAATGCCACTGTGAGGCTGAAAGAAATGACGAAAAAGAAGGATTTTGTTTACCATCCCTCCCTCCAAGTACAACAATCAGAGCTGCCTCAAAGAGTCCTTGTTCCTGCTGTGAATTAGACAACTTTTTCTTTTTGTTTAACATGCATTCACATTGAGATGTCTTTTTGAGCTACCAGGATACATGCTGTTGATGCATATTAATGACAGGATGTAATTTTTACTATTATTGTTCTGTAATATAGAATATGTCTAACTACATTTTGTTTATTATTCATAATACACAATGAAAAGAGACACCAGAATGGCTCTTTTGGAGGCCTCACATGCTAGGCTGCAAATGTGTATTAACAATAGTACACATTTATGTGTTATGGTTTCATAAAATGCATTTGCATAATATAAAATCATAATCCCAAATGTACAGTAAAAACCCTATGAAAAATAGTTACTTCTCATATACTACACAATGGCTGATTTTAATCTTCACTGTCTCAGATGTGGAACTAGTTATTAGGGATTTTTTTATAATGGGAAAAATGCCTAGCCCACCCTACAGAATTAAGTCTTGTAAAATGAACCAATCAAACAAGAGCCTTCTGTAAAACGGAAGAGATGGTTTGGTAGTAATTTGCATCCACACTTCATTTAATATACTTCCAGGCTGAGATGTTACTTTCAATATCATACCAGAGACTGAAATAAACAGGCAATGCTGGCAGGTCTGGCTGCACAGCACTCCAGGGGCCTATGAATGCAAAAACGTGCAGTGGGAACCGAGCAGAAATCAGCTCAGAGCAGAAGTCACTGGCACCAGGAAACCAGCTCAGAGGGAACCTTTGCAGGAATGTGATGCTTTCAAATTCCACTGTCCAATGAATCCCACACCAGTTTTCTCCTAGTTTGATTGCAGAGATGGGTAAGTCTGTTTTAGTGTTCCTTCCACTTAACTGCAGCCACTTGTAGGGAAAGATTGACTACCTGGACATAATTCCCAGTGTCATAACTACAGCTGTATGTATGCCACAGCTACAGTATCTGTGAGGGGAAACAATGATTTCTACTTTCCTTCTTTAGCAAGAATCATGGTATTTTTCACCTTGACTGGCTACTGTGCTATTTATTTAGACAATTTGACTTTGAGCTGCTTTTTGCTACATATACATTATCAAATGATTAATGGCTAATTAGCATTTTGCTAATGGAAAATAAATGTAGATATGAGTGTATGCCACTATGTTTCCCCTTTTAGCTCAAATTATCACATTTGCATTTTTATCAATAAAAAACTATGAGTTTTCTTTCTGCTAAGCCAAATGAACAGTCTTAATTATATTTAAGGTTCCAGTCTTTCAACAGATATTGTCTGGTACCCTGCTGCACCCACACCTGTCCATCACACCTTGCCAAGTTCTTTTCCCTTCCTTAAAGCATCATTTCTTGGTGTATTGAAAATCTCAGTACCCAGTTATCTAGCAGAATTTCTGAGCTCTGACTCCTCTAAGGTCTATGGTGACTTGTTCAGACACTTGGCTTTTCACAGATGAATATGTTTGGAATCATTAAGATGAACTGTTTGATGGGTGAAGGGGACAAATGAGTTCTCATACTAAGATTGTCATCAACATTTTTACAGAACAAGTGACTTGAAAGCTAATGAAGATGGAGACCTCCAGGAAAAGGAGACTCAGAGGTGACCTTACCACTCTCTACAACTTCCTGAAAGGTGGTTGTAGCCAGGTGGGGGTTGGTCTCTTTCTCCAGGCAACAGCTGACAGAACGAGGGAACACAGTCTCAAGCTGCACCAAGGGAAATACAGGTTGGATATTAGGAAAAAGGTTTTTTTATGGAAGGACTAATAAAGTACTGGAATGGTTTGCCCAGGGAGGTGGTGGAGTCACCATCCCTGGATGTGTTTAAAAAAAGATTGGATGTGGCACTTGGTCCCATGGTTTAATTGAGGTGTTAGGGCATGGGTTGGACTTAATGATCTTGAAGGTCTCTCCCAGCCTCGTGATTCTGTGATTCTGTGATTCTGTGATTCTGTGATTCTGTAAATATGAAGGCTTTTTGGGTTTCGTTTTTAAGACTTTTACTGATTTGCAAACCATCAGAAAAAACATACTTTGTTTTTTGAAGAATCAGAGCTTGTCTAGTCACAATCCAGTACTCTCAATTTCAGCTGAGACTAGAAACAGAAAAATAAACGCTTCCTACAAAAATGTATGATAAAGAGAGTTATTATTTCCATTCACCTGTCCTTTATATCAACACAGACAGCTAATCCAGGTGAATCTACCTGCATTTGTCATTGCCAGTGGACTAAAACCATAGATAATTCACACTAAGGAACATAATTCCACCTTTTTAAAGCTTCATTATGTAATAATTTATTTATCTGGAAAGTGGGATTTTTGAATGACTAATAGTGCCATGCTGTGGCTACTAACAATCAATGACTTGAGAAGGTCAGGAGAAAGGGGAGAATGCATTTAACAGTGATTTTTTTTAATGATGGTGTGTTTGTGCTGCTCACCAGAGATGAGCCAAGCAATTTTCTGAAGAAGTCCGCTGTCATCTCCTTGTCATATGCAGCAGATTATAGAAAGAGAGCAATTTCCAGCACTGGAAAAGGCAGCTGAGTAACTCAAATATTTATCTAAAATTAATACTTTCAAATCTCCCCTCTCCTCAATTTCTTTCATCTGTTGCCTTGTTTGAGGATGGATCAAAACTGACACTGCCCAGCTCCTGGGAACATTCAGTCACATGAATGTTTCATCCAGGTTTTCACAGCTGAAAAGAGTGACAAGCGAACTGAGTGCTACCAGTGAAATGGCATCAGCCAGAGTGTGCAGAAAGCCTGGAACCACACTGGAACATTTCTGCTTTTCACTAGGTGGGAAACTTTGCCATTGCCCAGGGTGAGAATGGACAGATGTCACCCCTTGCTATGATTACTGGAGAATTGACACTGCCTGAGCTCCATTAGAAGCATTGCCTAACACAACTATTGCTCCCAAGTGACACACATACATCTTCAAAGGATAATATCCTGCCCAACTGCTGCTCCAAAGAGGAGACAGAGCTTTAAAGATGAAGGGAGCAGGGAAGGTGTTATGCTGCATCTACTAACCTTACTCTGGTCCTGATGTTGCCTAGAGAGAAAACACTAGGGGAAGGGGATGCAATGAAAATGTGATTTGAATAGTTTTAAAAAAGCCTGAGGGGGAAAAGCAGTTCATTTTTTCATTCATGCTGACATTGACATCAAGAATGGAATCTCTTTCACACATCTAAGAAACACTGAAACTTGCATATTTTGTTGTAGGGAATCTAACTTGGTGCTGAATGTGTTTCCCATCATGTTTCCATCATGATAAGGTGGGATTTTTTCCTCCCCAACATTGCTAGAATTGAAGCAGTGAGGGTAATTTTGGTCTGCCTTAATGGCATGCAGCAATTCTGAAATCAGCAGAGTTTAAGGGAAAGTAGAATTAGGCTCTACAGAAGACAGCAGCATTGCACTTTCAAACCTGACGTACTTTAAACCTATAGCCAGCAAAATTTTAAGGTTGAATTTAAACCATGCTCCCTTTTTGTACATGAAAGCCAGGGAAGTAATTATTGTCACTTAGACTTCCAACTCCCTCGTTTGTAGGCCCAAGCAGGTAGTTAGATGTCTGAGTAGCAATAACCAAGAGCACAAATTGCTGGCACGGAAGGGATTTAAAAAAAAAATCAGGCCATTAAGATATGTGACAAAGACTCAAAAGGAGAGACACCATTAAAAATGGCAGACAGTGAAGAAAACTAGAAATGGATGGAGTTTTCTATACCTTCAATTTCAAGGTGAATTTTTTTAATGGCAATAATTTACAAGAATAAACAAGTGGGGATGTGACATAAAGAAGTAAATTTGTGCCTAAAACAGCAAATGAACTTTGTAACAAAGTACAGTTGAGAGGTATATTGCTACCTTTAAATATTAAGCTATTCCTGTAAGGTGCTTTTTTAAGGCATGACATAATTTTTTTTTTTTTCTCATTTTAATAGAACTAATAAAAGTAAGATACTAGAGAGACATCATTACATCATTACTAAGATCTCCTACTCTTAACCAAGGAGAACCATGCCAGAACTGCTGCTGTACCTGATATCAGCAAGTCACCATTTATTTAGTTATTTTTAACCACGTGGGGTGAAAAGCAGTGACCTGCTTTTCAGGTGAGACTGATATACATGTGAACTCTGCATGTGTATAGTGTTTCTGGCAAAAATAAATAGCTGGCAGTAACTGAACTCTCTCTTCATTGAAAGAATGCTATAGGGCTGGATATAGCCCCTGCAATAGTGCAATAAAAGGAGATGAGCTTAACACTACCAGATGGTACCCTGTACAGTGCCTGAAATAAAATGGAGAATTAGGGCGCCCTAAGGTGTGCACAGGAAAGGCATTTACATGAAATAAATGGGCCTCAGACCTAGATGATGCTCAAGTATGCTACACAGGAGACAGATAGTACATCTGGTGAACAGATTTTATCACACACTGGAAAGCTATAAAGCATGCTGTTGAATTTCAGATCTGGGCTTCACAATGACATTTTACCTGTGTTGGTATTCAGTGCTGTTTATTTTTAAAGGTGCTGTAATCTCAATGATGTGTTTTAAAAGCCTTCTTAACATTGTTTTCTGATGTGCCCCATTTTTTTGGGCAGATTGATGTAACATGATGCTTTTTCATGGATAAAATACAAACTACTTTGGCTGTAGATGATCATGTATTTATTTAATATATCACATTCCTGATGTGATTTTAGTAATATGGTTATACTTGTCAGCACTCACTGCTTGGGAGAAAGCCAGTATGTTTTTAAAGTTAACTCCCACTTCTCCGTTTCATTGCAAGGTCTCACTCTCTATAAACCAGCACAAATTCCTTGAGGTTTAAAACCGATATATCAGATTAAGGGAGGAAATCTAGTAGAGAAAATCAAATCAAAGCAATATTTTACTCTTATCTCTAGATGAAATTTCTCTTGGTTTTGTAAAATTCCTGCTCCATTTGACATTAAGATCCTTTTAAGTTTACATTTATCATAACAGGATTCAAACTGTTCAAGGTGCTGATGAGAGCAACATTCAGTCTGTGGTGCTGTGATTTTTTTAACAGGGAAGTAATTTAGAGCTTTCTTCAGACTTCACTTTTTTTGCTCTCTCTCTGTGTAATTACTCTCCTTTCACCTCTCTCATATAAAGCTATCCAGAGGAGCTAAAAATGCTACTGAACTTGCATAGAAGAAAAAATTTGTGAGACTGTAAGGTGAATATTCCTGACAGAAAGATCTATGGGCTGTGAAATAGTGTCTCTACAGAAATGGTGAAAGCTCCATTCCCTTGAGACATTTAAAATTAGAAGAAACAAAGCACTATTACACACTAAGGATATAATCCTGTTCTAGCCCCCTGTGAACAGACTGAATATTTCTAACGTCTGAAACTCTGTATAGTGTTACTGTTCATAATGCAAAACTACAATTTAATTATGGTAAGGGTTTGACTTCAGGCTTGATATGCAAGAAAATGTACTCATATTACTAGACTGTTATATCACAGTAGTTCTATCAGTATGATCAGTATATCTCAGTGCTACCTCTCTAATAAGTGCTTTATTTGAGTTATTGTACACCAATTCTAAAAGCCACAGAAGAACAATAACATGAGTAAATTTTCTACACTAAGCACACCTTCCCAGCTGCTGTAAAGGTGGGAATATTTAAATTATTAATTTCTAGTTGAAGAAGAAATGCACAAATAAAGGCATGAGGTACCAAACCCACAGTGAAGTTTATTGTCAGCTGTATGTGCCACAGAAGATGGATATTGATGGCAAAAGGAAAGTGCCACTTAAAATTCACAACAGCAGCCTCACTTGCAAAATGCAAGTGTTCATACCTTGTGTTCAAAGCATGGACAAACTCACTCTCTATTTTTTGCTTATGTCTAAACAGTCTTAAAACAGAGCTGCTTCTGAACTGCTCTTCAACACCTTTGGATAGTTTGCTTTTATTATTTTAGGTAAGTATCAAAAGACAGAAAGTGATGGGAAAGGTTTATGTGGTTTTCTCTGAAGTAAATTAGTTACTTTACCAGAGGAGCATCATATGCCAGAGTTTCTGTTCTGTAGATTCAGCCTACAAAACTTATTTCCTAAGTGGCAGTGACCTCTGCTCAGCATTGGTACAGCTACAGAAATCCTTAAAGAACAAGAGTAAGACCTCCCAGAAAGAGAACATGGGTGAGGATAGCCCCTCCATAATGGGCTGCCTCTAACACTGGCTATGTGTTGATTTAACTAAGGACTCCAACTAAAGACAGAGGGCCAAATCCTCCTGTAGTGTAAATTATGGGAGTTTCAATACATGCAGTGGTACTCTGCCAGCTTAAAAATGTCAAGGATCTCATCCTCAGGGCTTTTCCCATAGCAGCAGTCTCCCAACTCACTGAAGGCTAAGGATGGGATTCAGGTGGATATAGGATCCTGTTGCCATTGCAGGCATCCAAGTTCAAAGGTTAGATCCTCAGTTGCCCACACCCACCCACAGCATCCCAGCCATCAATCTCAGGGCACCTCAGCTTTCGGGCTTACCTGTGCCTAAAGTTAGTAATACCTGTTCATACATGATCACACTGAGCACATTAAAACCATTTCTGTGCCAAAGCCCCACAGTGTCTCCAGCACCAGGACTACCCCAGGCTCCTGCAGCTTCATGAAGCATCCAGGGAACATTATTATGCATGCAGCTGGGGCTGTACAAGCAGGAGGAACAGGTGATGGGAATAGCTCTGTTATACCCACTCTGAGGCCAGCACACACATCCAGCACTAAATGCCTTTGTGTTGTCGATTTTCATTTTTTCACCTGCTTAGATAACACAAACTGCTTAGCATTTGAGGGCTGAGCTGCACTGCCAAGACAAGCCTGAGCCACTAAGCTTTTGCTGCTTCTTGAACAGTGAACAGCAGTCAGCTGTGCATGCAGTGCCAAATTGAGCCTGGGATGGAGACTCTGTGGGTCACTTTACATTTTGTGTGGGCCTGTGAGATTCAACTGATTAGTGGCAGTTGATGACAGTGAACACAAAAGGAAATAATGATAAGTGCAATTAATTCCTGTAGAAATTAATGCAACTATTCAAGAAATTTTTTCAGTCATTTTTCATTCACACCTTCTTGCCTGGCACAGCTCTGCTATGAATGTAATTTTTAAACTTATGTGATTCATTTTCGTATGCTTTAAATATGGTATAGTTCACTCAGTGAAAACATTGTTCTGAAAATGTTCTTTGCCAAAAGACTAAGCTTTACAATGAGTTTATTGTTAAATAAACATACCAAGTTGACTTAAACAGAATATTAACAAACTCGCAAAACAGTTTTTTTGCAGGAGGTGAGTATTAATCACGATGGAATAATGTATATAAATGAAATATCAATACAAATAATTTCTATGCATTCATGGGAGCATTAATTAGTGTTACAAAGAATGGGCTAACTTTCAGTAAGGTTAAGGAAAATTAGAATCACTTCACTGTGGTACTGATGTTTAAAATGTATCCTTTAGGGAACTTCATGTCTATAATTTTGAACCCACAACATGCAAGAAAATAGAAATGCCTAGAAGGAAATCAGAGGTAAATGGGCATTGGATTGCCCTGCTTTTTGAATAGAAGAGGGAACTTAACATACTCTTCTTTATTTGGACTCACAGCACATTAAAGGAGAGCACTTCTTTGAAAATATGTTTACATATTTCTTACAAATCATGATTAACCTATAGAAATGCAATGTGACAATATGGCAAAAGGAAATAAATGTGTATTGCTTGCTTTCTGCATGATTAATGCTTCTTTCCATCAGACACATACATTTCATTTTATTAAAGATCACATTTCTGATTGCAAGAACTTGATCATAAATAAAGCATGCAAGTGGAAGTTGAAAATCTTTTAATATTAATGACAAGAAAAATGGATTTATTGAATAGTCACCTGCAGTTCATACATACATAAGCACATAAAATGATAACCCAGCAGAGGTACCATCTCCAACTTGGGAGAAGAGATCCTGGTTTTTTGAATAGCTTAACAATAATAGTACTACATTTAGGGAAAATTATTTCTGTCTTCTGTGTCTAAGAAGAACAGAATAACAGCCATTTATCAGCTACTTTCTACCTTGTCACTTTATCTAGGAATTATAAAATTTGTCTTTACTTGTTCAAAACTCAGTCCAGCACTGGTGGACTTCAATAGTTTTGAACTATTGTACTTTTTGCCAATTTGGAAATTAGCAAAGAAAAAAGAAAAGAAAAAAAAAAAGAAAAAAAGAAAAAGAGTTGCAGATGAATAAGGAAAAGACTAAGAGCTATTCAAATGGGATTTTTTTTGTCCAAAGAGCTGACAGATGAGAAATCTAGTTTATTACTGAAAACATTATAGGTCTGGATGAAACATTATCATGTCAATAAACAAAACCAATTGAAACAGGGCTAATAGCCTTCACATCAGATAGTACAGTGCTGATGAGGCTGCACAGGTAGTGTAAACATGAATACAGCATCCAGCAAAACTGCTAAGGAACAAGCTGGATTTCTGTTCCCTACTCCTGTTCACACAAACTCTATAGAAGTTTAAAGACAAATCTACTGACTTTAAAAAGGTGCCCTCCAGACAAGGTTTCAGTGTTGCAGCAGTCACACATACAACTATAAGAGGACAGGAGCTACTGTGGAAAGCAGACAATAATTTTCATGCTCAAAGAAAATAATTAAATGGGAGATGATACATGCCTCATAACAATAGGAAATCACCTGAACAGCTCCTTGAAAACCTATTAAACCAATCTCTTGAAATTAATACAACCTTAATAAATGACACACAATTAAAACTTTAGAAGGCTAATCATGTAACAACCACGTGATGTAGTCATATGAACACACAGAAAATAATTATAATCTAAATATTCTCAATTCTCATTAGGGAGATCAAAAGTGAGATTTCTGTGTTTCTGAGTGGGTGTCTGCTTAGGCAGACTACACGTGGGAGGGGGATTTGGACACCTTACAAGTTTACATCCCTATTTAGAAACACTATCTCGAAAAATTATACAGATAGAATTAAAGTTGACAAAACTTGTCACAGTTCTGTTCAAAAGGAATATATTTTCCTAAGTTTAATTATTCAGATACGAATCTCAAGTCAAACCCACACCCAAGCCCTTGTTTCTAGCAGTCTCCTTCTCTGGCTGGTGTTGACAGGACTGGATCCAGCAGTATCCTGCATGTTAGCAGCCACCTCCACTGCCTGTTTCCACTCAGTTCCCATGCCAAGCCCCATAGCCAGGAGGAAAAAGAAGATATTTGTACATGTGTCTGCTTGCATCTGTGTGTTCTCACACACATGCATGACCAGATAATATAGCTAGAGAGAAATATTTAATCTCTTATTTTATGCTGTGCCAAAAATTGGGAACAGGTGCACCGATGTGAGCTGATGGTATCTTACTGTACTTCTAGTAAATTAATCATTGATCTCTCCTTTTTCTTGTATTTTTAAACTAAGTTTCTGGTGCCAAATCTTTTTTTCTTCTTTAGATTGCTATACAGATACAGTCTGTAATGATTTTAAATGACAATTCTAGAATAAGGAACGAACTCTCTCTCTGCTCACAACCTTCATTCCTACCCCATCCTTTCCCTTGTGCTGACACGATTGTTTCTAGGGACACCCAGAAATTGGCTCAAGAAACTGTGTTTCAATTTAAAATAGCACTGAAAAAGTAGATAAAAACGAGGAATATTTTAATCTGAACCTGCTCCCTACTTATTTTTCATATCTTTAGAACTAATTGTATCTAAACAACTAGAGAGGCAGGCGTGGGTCAGGAAAAATCAGCTGAGGACAGAAACCCTGTAAACATCATTGCTGAAATGGAAGAATATGAAACTGCCCTGTTACACTGTACCAGGTATTTATTTAGTAATACAGAGCCTAGGAGGTAAGGTTAAAGTCCTGTTTGCCATTAACTACAAAGCAACGCAAAGAGAGAGTTCAAGTCAATCTTCGAGTGTTCCAGTGGTGTTTGAAATGTATTCATTAAACAAAGCAACTGAAGGAACTGTAAGTACATTTCAAATAATTACTAATTTTAATGCTATTTTCTTGCACAATTTTTCATGCTTATGGTGAATTTATTTGGTTTGAGGGCTGCAGCAGTATATTTTACTTCACAGCTTTATTAATTATATGTCCTTACTGTAGTGTAATAACATGATTTTTTGCAGGCTTTTTTTCCCCTCAAAAAAAATTACTATTGCATGATAGAATTACCCACCTGAAGCTATCTCACTTTTGTGGGAGAAAATTTGCAATAATTTGTACTTCAAGATGAGAGCATCATCTATCCTCTGAAGAAGGATGAAAATAGTTATATAGGAAACTTTTGTCAGAGAACTAAGGTTTTCCAAGAAAATCCAGGTCTGCTAAGAAGATCCTTTCTTGTTTTCTTGGTTTTGCCATAGTTCTTCAAGATTAATTTTCATTAAAAATATACAGATCAAATTCTTAGACAAGTTATTTCACAATTAATTCACAATTTACTCAAAATTCTTGGCTCCATTTGAACAGCATATTTAGGGTTTTTCCACAGTACTATTCATCAATAATTACTGATGTAGTTGGGTCTTATTTTTCAAAACCTAAATTTATATTTAGCTACATTTTAAAATACCTAATATCCTCCTAGGATACCTCATAGTAGAGTTAGAATCCAAGGTAGAAAGAAAGAGATGTCTTATGGGTTTGACAAATATTTTAATTACTTCAGAATACAGAAAAATAATTTCCAGAAAACATAATTTTACAGGTTTCTGTATCAATTTAATTTAATTGGAACACAAAATCACTAACATAAAATTCTTGTACATTTTGTTTAATTAATGGTATTCAGACACAATCTGGTTGAAATTCCCTCAATGACAAAAACAGTAGCTAAAATTATCCCACATTTAGGGATCTCTAGGGTAATTTCTGTCAAAAGGAGGAATTTATATCATTCACAAGATACTGTTCCAAACAGCCAGGCTTATGAAGAATTAAAACAAAATCAGCAAAATAAGAACAAATACTCTCTTTGAGCACTTCTTCCTAATCTGTCCTTCCCCTCAGTTCCCTGCTCTGCTTCTGAGCTCTTCCTCGGTGTCTGCCTGCAGCTTTTCTTATTTCCTGGCTGTCCTTTGCTAACATATCTACTTGTGGGACAATTCCCTGGCATCTGGATTTATGACTGGTGTCTCTATGGTTGAGTTTTCACTGGGTATTGCCATTTGCCCCAAATCTCAGCTTCTTTCTAAATATCTGTCAATATCCATAGGCTGGTGTTGATGGTGTTAATGGCATCCAGCTTGACAAGAGCGTGGTGAAGGTTCATAAATTTTTCATTCTGACTCTAAGTTCCCATTCAGCTATTTCCAGCTCTCATAAAGGGTAGTGCCCTGTCTTTATACAGACAAGTAAAAAAATCACACTTCCCTTCTCTGTTTATTAAATCTACAAGGATCTGAGATAAGAATCCAAAGCTGTCTTAGTGTTTCATATTGTCATGTATCACAGCAGCTTCAAAGTACTTGGGTTTAGAAAGCTTCTGTTCTCATCCAGGAGCAAATGGGCAGGAAGGGAGCAATGCATGGAGTCTGATTTTTTGCCATTGTTGTTTGGAATTGGAAAACTTATGTTACAACTTTTTTTTTATAATATGGCTAAGCCTAAAGACTTAATCTAATATTACATCCCAAGTTATATTATAAATATTATTTGATTTGTTATTTTTGGAGCCTGTATGACAGCATGAATTTTCATTCCAGATTACATCTAAAATAAAGAGAAAATGGCAGACAGATTTCCTAACAAGCCATATCTGTTTATCATCAGTTGCCAAGAAACTGTACAGTAGCTTAGAGAAATGGAGTGTTTTTTTCCTATGGTTTATGAGTCCAGACCAACGGAGGATCTTAAGAAAGCAGGGATTCACATGTTTTGTAAAATTTATCTCTTGGAAATAAAACTTTAGCTTAAATAGTGCTAAGTGTAACACAGAATGATTCTTCTAAGACTAAAATCCTTAAAGAGGCATTCATATAATAATGCAACCAGAAACTGTTTTCATGTCTGTAACATCCCTTTTCCATCCATACAGCTCACAGCATACCGGCTACAAAGTCTTGTTTGCTTGTATCTCAAAGACTACAAGGGACAGACCAAGAGAGAGCCTTTCCAGTACTATGATCAGCCAGGTGTCATTAATTAACCACAAATTAGAAGTCATTACTGATGATTATGTATATAATATTCCTGAGAAAGATCTACAAAACAATTTTTTCTATAGGAGCTTTGTAAATATGAGCCCAAAGTAATATAAAGTATTATCAGTTTATTAGCACAATGCAATCCTTGTGTCAACAAATCCTTCACCACAAAAACATGTAGGTGAAAATATCTGAATATAGGTCAGCAGTTATTCTGGTATTTTCAGTAACTGAACCATTTCTCTGACTGTAGAAATAGAGAGGAACCATAAAGAGACAAGAACTTTTCTTTCTGGCAGTGTAATCACCGTTAAGTCCCAGTCATTACCAAAGTTAATCAAAGGAACAGGCATCATTACAAATATTAACTGTAATTTTAAATAGTCTGCAATAAAATCTGCAGTTAATTTTCACAATCTTCCAAAATATAGCTATGACACTGGAAAAAGTGATGTACATGTAGATGTAATAGCTAAACCTAAAGCTATTTGAATATCTGCATTTAAGGGCTTTCTGAAAGTGTTTGGTAGTATTTGATGAATGAAATAACAAAAAATTATTTTCTCCATAATCAGTTGAACATAGTAGAATAACCATGAGATTAAAAATCCCATCTATTCTTCTATCAAATTTATTCAAGTGTTGTCAGAGATGACATGCAGGAAACAAAACAAGATAAATATCAATATCTAAGCAATGTCTCCAGGAGCAAGTAGATTGCATGAGGAGATGTAAGATTACCAAAATGATTGAGCAATTGTCCCTTGTATTTTTCATGTTCTGAGGGTATTCATATCTCTCCTAAGTGAATGGCTCCTTTATTCTGGCTCTTAAATCAGGCTTGGAGTTGCTCCTATGCACTTTTAATTTACCAACACAGCTTTCATTAACATTTATAGAAATTTATATTGGTTTTACATCGATAATTATTTGCTTCCTGAAAACATATGATGAACCATAGCTTTATCTGCTCAAAATCTTGCCCTAGGTGCTTTAAGTTCTGCAGTTAAGAGTTACAGGATAAAAGTGAAGATTGCAAGTCCATATTCAATATTTGGAACTGTCTAACCAGCTAGAGATATCTTACTTTTTTATTATTTTTTAAAATTATGTTTCACTTAACATTTGTAAAACAAGATAGCAATCTCTGCCCCAAGATTCATATATGGAAATATTTTATTGTTTTCCCTGTAGCCGATTGACAACCATTCACTGAAGCATAGGAGTCCTCTCTTAGTGAGGGATTCTTTCAAATGGGATATGCTTTGACCTCCTGCATAACAACAGATAGGTGATGTTGGTAAAATATCTCAGGAAAGGTAGCTTAAAACATTGCTGTTTCTGGGTGTCCAACACACACACACCTGACAATTACAGATGCCATGGACATGCTGCTGGTGCTCCTGGACTGCTATCGCAGTCAAGATCTTAGTGAGATATGACACAAGTGATGGATCTCTGGACAGTTAATGTAACAAATGTAGCAAACATCATCTGATTCAGACTGTGCCCCCAGATTTCCAGGCTTTTCACCAAAATTGTATTTAGGTCTAGAATTCCCAAAGTATCTGCCATTTCTTTAAAAAAAAAGCAAAGTTCTCTGCTTGCCCAGTGTACCTGAAAATACATCCATGTATGTCCATACATGGGATATAATTAGTCCAGAAGAACCTTCACTAGTAATAAGTATTTGGATACAATTCTAATAGGTATAATAAAGTGTGATGAAGTCATCTTTTAAATGGGGCTCAGATTAAAATCTTGACTTTCCTTATAAAATATACAATTGCAAAAAAATCAGGATGCCTCCTGATCTCCCTTTTATACCCATAAAATTACTGCCCAAATTGCTTAATAATAACAGCCAACAGCTGTGGAACAGATATGATACAAAAATACATCGGTCATTTAGAGAAAATCAACCTTCTCTACAAATTTAGAGAAGAAATCTGTAAGACTAAAAAAATCCTCAGATAACAAAACTATTCTAGACTGAAGATACCTACTTTTACTCCTTCTTTAATATCAATCATCTTGATATGTAAAAACTACATTCATTAAAAAAATAGCCTTTAGACTTTTTTGCCAGTATGTCACTGTAGTCTGTTTGCTGCTCCAGTCACTGAGTTTGAGGGGTTTTACTTCTGAAAGGATCAGAGGAGGGAAAGTCAAACAGAGAAGATGGATTTTCACTTTGTTCTTTTTATTCCAGTAAATATTATTTCCAGTTAAAGAATATAGCATAAATAAAATGTGCCAGGCCCGGTCCCTTTGAAGTTCTTACAGGAAGAAGACAAACTCTCAAACTCTCACACCCCTCACAGAATAGGGAGAACAAGTTAAAAAGGGGAGCAGTGGGCTGGGTAGCTTAATACCACATCTCTCCTTAGCTTCCAAAACATACCTATGAAGCTATAGATGGTCAAGGAGTCTGAAGCTGCTCTGAGTTATGTCTGGGACTCATTTACGAAAAGAAACTGCAGAAGGGACATGAACTGTCTCTCTCCTTCCCAGCTAGGCCAGTGATTTTCTTCCTGGGACTCACTGAAGAATCCCAGGCATACAAACACATCATGCTGTAAAGGAGAGACATTGTTATACCTCACAGAATCATCAGGCCACCACAGCTTAAAGATTCCAGGTAGACTGTGCCCATTGCTTTTTGGAGTGGCACAGAAGGCTTACTCTTAGGAACACTACTTCTGAAATGAGCATTGTGCACTTGCAAATGAGACCAGTAGAGAATAGAACTAATGAGAGAAACTTCTACATTAAGTTTAATTTTTGTCAGTGGAAATTATTGTTTCAATTCAAATTAAGAATATTCTCAGGATTACAAAAAAATGAAGATGAAAACCAGTACTGTCAGCATCAGCCCTCTGAACACTGAAGATGTGAGGACCAACCTTGAATTAAATTTCACTCAGTGGAGTCAGAATAAAGAGTAGAGCACTACAGGATGTTCCCATCTCTCTTTTCTCCTCAGCAGTTAAGTGTACTTGAGCTACCAATACTGCTGTAGGTTTTAGCAAGAGACTACAACTATAAACCACCTTTGGAGAAAAATAATCTTTAAAAGAAAATTCTCCTCCATATTGTCATACTCATTCTTTTAATAGCCCACATCCATGTTGTATAGCTTCTCCAATTTCCTCAAATTTCCATTTTAAGTTATTATGAGATATCTTTCTGCTTCTGTATTAACAAGTAATTATATCAAAGTATTTATTTTACTTTTTATTTTTGTAAACCAGTTGCAGCAATGGAAATGAAGCCTAATCAATGTACTTTGTTTAGCAAGTATAAAGTCCTTCATTTGGGCAATATTACTGAAGTGCCTACCATGAACTCTAGAGTAGTTGGGAGTTTAATCGATTCCTAGAAGAGCAGTGAAAGTAGAACCGATAAAAAATGACATTCATTGCTGATGCAAATGAAAATGTTACAGCAAAGCAGCTTGGGAGAATGCTGTAGATGTTTACATTTCCCCAACATGCTTACATTGTTTCTTCCAAATTTTCCAGGCAAAGCTCACCTGGTTTTGCTCAAGGCCCAGAATGCAGTGAATTGTGTATGGCACCTAATATTTATTCATGCCATTGTCAAGAACATCTTTGCAGCTCCTGCCAAAGTCTGTCATTGAATGTGTTTGTTCAGCTGCATGGCAAAACATAATACACAGTCATCATTTTTACTTCATCACCTACTCAATATTTTTCTTCTCTGATTAAATTAACTCATAAATACTGTGCTTTTCATGCCAGAAAAAAATCTTACTACATCCATTCAACTAACACCCATTTGTACATTTTTATGTTCTTGGACATTTAGCTACTTCAATAATTAGTTCTGAAACAATGGAAAAGCTGAATGCTCTAATTTACTGGGGACTCCAGAAAATCTAAACACAATTCCATAAGATTACATATTCAGGGAAAATTTTCTGCTAAGCTAAATTTCTCACTATCAACTGTAGGAAGATGCATAGGAATGGAGAAAACATAAGGATAGTAAAGGACTTGGTAAAAAAATGTTTAACATCTCTCAGCATTTCCACAGGAAAAAACTGACTGTATTGGAGAGGATTGACTGCAGCACAGGTACCAAAGAATAGAGTTAGGCTGTGAAAGTAAAACCAGAGCACGTGAGGGAACCTGGCTTGACACTTCATCTTCCATCACAGTGGTTATCACCTTAGATGTGCTGCTACCCTTGGGAGGTAAAGCATGGATATTCTCTTGTGCTGCAAAGAGATCTCCTGCCCTGGACAGCACAGAAACTGCAGATTGCAGACATTTGACTTTGTGTACGGGAATCAGTGGAAAATAAGATTCCCTTGGAAAGTCTCTGCCCTTTCTCTAGGCAGATTTAATTTAAGAGGTGTTCCTCAAACCCATTCTTAAACATTGTCAGTGATGAAGACTCTACAGCCCTCTCAAAAAATCAGTTTTGCCATCTTGAGTCAGCAAGCTGTTTCCTAAGGTCTAGCATGAATTTGCCAGAGCAAATCTGTTTTATCTACCACAGACAACAAATAATTCCTGTAAAAGGCTGCTGCAAATAAAATCAAAGGCTGTTCTCATGGCCCATCAGTCTTTTTTATTCTAGAGAAAGAAATACAATACACTTCTTCCAATTTTTCATACATGTCATGTTGTTGTGACCTGGTTATTCTCCACTGGATTCTAATTACCTTTGCGTCTTTCTGGAAGTTTAGTGCCCCCAAAACCTGACATAACACACAAGCTCAGGCCTTATACAGCACTGAGATTGCTGTTCAAGACAATGCCATGCAACAGGGTAGCAAACAGTCAGAACACCTGCTACCTATCATTTTCTCCCTTTACTTGTAACTTGTCCTGTTACTCTGTTATAGGAGGCAATGAAATCAATTTGACATGCTCACTTACTGATGAATTCATATTCATCAATTGGATGAATTTGACAAATTCATATGGGCTGCTACTTATTTCCTTCTCATCTTTTAGGGCTTAAAAATTCATTATGAATTGTGGAAAAAAATTTGGATAAATAGGTATCCAGGATTCTTTTTCTCTTATTCTCCCTTTCTGAAAGAACTGGTGTCACATTTGACTTAAAAAATTTTCTCATCAGTCTTTCCTGTGTTCTCCAAACAATTGCTACCAAATAGTTAGCTATAGGTGGCTATGATGAGATTGATTCTGGAATAATTACAAAATGTGTCAAGAAAATGAAAAAATTTTTTCCTGCCCTTATGTTATCCTAGAAGAAGACCTTACCCTTTTTAGCTGGTGTTAATTATAATAGCCAGCAGCTACAACTGATGCATTTAGTAGAGTCTGATCCAATAAAAGGTAGAAAATATCTCAGCTGTCACAGCATCATATATTCTTTTCTCTTGAGCTTGCTTCCTAGTTGTCTAACTTCAGAAGACTTTATCTTCCAGAAGACTGTAACTTTACTTTTCCTGCTTTACCATTTTCTTGTCCTTCCAGAGGAATCTATTTCCTTTATACCCCTTATATTAATATTTCAACTCCCACCAAGTCTCTGTTATTCCAATTCAGCTGTACTCATAATCAATTATTACAATTTTCTGTTTCCCTTGTTTATTCTTTATCTTTGTCAGTGTGATTATTAATAATACTCATGACCTGTTTAGTTTCTTTTCCTTGTGACTTTATTAGGAACTATTACGTGTAACTATCTATTAATGTAGTTTTTTACCTTCACACAAGTTGGTGGTGATTATTTTAGTGTATGAAGTTCTGCCAGCTCTCTCCTTATCTCTTAGATTAAAACCATTCTTTCCAGGCTAGCAAAAGGTCAAAGATTTTTTTTCTTCTTTTACTGTGGGCTCAATATTTGCCCAGCAACTTACAGAATCTCACTAATACTCAAGGTAAGCTAACATCCTTCCGTTGTCATAGGCATAGCTGCACCTTCCTCTTCAGGCTCTGGCAAGACTCTCAAATGTGAGGATTTACAGGAGCTCCACCTGAGCTTCTGATCCCCATATCTCTGTTCCTGTTCCACAGATCTTTTTAAATGCCCAGCATTGCTTCCAGCAGTATCTCTGTGACTAGAGAGAATGATACAACAGAAGAGATCAATGAAGCAGATGAGATGCAGAAGTAGTGATATTTTGACCCAGATTTCTGGGAAGCAGCATGACTTTAGGGACATTCAGGAGATGTTACCACTATCCTGAAGACGATGGGACTTGCCACTATTTTCCCTTTTTAGCAAAGTGTCCATGAATCTCACAGCTCTTGATGGTTTCAGCTTTTCCCCCAGTATCACTGAGGCAGTCTTGTGGTCAGAGCAGGCTTGTTCTCAGTGTTAGCAGGTGGCTGCCATGGGGTCTGACACTTTGCCTACAAAATGCAAAAGGCTATAGACATTCCCTCCTCCAGTACTGGACACCCTCTAATCTAGTTTACATTATCTATTTGTCTAGTTACTTCAGAGGTGATTGTATGTATCCTGTTTTATGATAACAGATGCATCTCTGCCTGACCACTTGCAGCTCTTTTCTCTGCTTCATAAGAGATTTTAGTAGCAACCATGATCCAAACCAGATGTCCCTTCCTACCCAGCCTTCTTTGGAAGAGAATGTAGGTCACACTCCCTACAAATCTAATGCAGGACCGGAGCCAAGGCACAAGAGGATCAGGTCCCCATCTGGGCACGACATTCAGTTTCCTAATTGCTTGCACAAACCAGGATGTTATATGTATAAAGAATTACACTATTTGCTACACTTCACCAAAACTTAGTAGAAATCCTGTAGTTTCACAATAGGAGAGAAAAGGGGAAGGAAGAGCAAGACAGAAGCAGCTTTAAACCATGTATGGGCCTCTATGGGATGCTTCAAAAGCCCAGGTAACTAAGTTTGGGTGCACCCTGAGAAGTTAATTGGCTGCTCCAAAGGCAATGTTAAAATCCATTTCCAGGCAATGGAAACACCCACTCCAGTCTCAACACCACCCCATGCCAGTCAGAAGCTTTTTCCTCAGTTACTGAACAGAAGGAATGTTACCCTACCATGATTTCTTTAACTGCTCCTTAGATCTCTGTAGCTGGAGTACAGGAACCACTGCCCAGGCAAGAATATGCCTCTTTCTCCTGCAAAGGCTAACCTTCTCTTTGTCAAAGATGGAACAGCCTATTTTTTTAGTTGTATGACCAGAAAATGGCTATCACAGGGCCAAAATGCTGACTGGCCATGTACCTACCACCTGAGCAGCACTCTTGACATGTGGCAGCCATGCTTTCAGTCACCAGTCATTAGATAACTGTTCAGCTACCAGAGATAGGGAGGAAAACTAACAGGGGAAGAGCAGGTCCTCAATCGTTACCTCTTTGAAGTTTTATTACAGCAGAACTTCCTTCTGAATATTTGAGTGGCTGCAGCAGGAGTGCTGCAGTTCAGCAGGCCTCTGTCAGACTCCCTCTGATGAACATTAACATGCAGGCTTGGGAAAAACCTCTCCTCTCCAGAACACACTAGGACCTGTAAACTACCCAAGATTTGCCTCTGCTAAATACTGGTGTACATACTGGGGAAGGAAGCTTTTTGTTACAGGTTTAAGAGCTATTATTTGCTTTGGGTTTTGTTCTGTTTTCAAAGAAAGGAAAATAAAATTAATTTAACAAGTAGGTTTCAGATATTTTACAAGATAAACTGATAGGCTTTGTGCAGTGATTCTCATGTTTTTACATTATAGTACCTATTTAAATTACCCTGTAATTAATTAGTTCACAGTGTTGGGAAATCTGGTGAATGCATATGGAATCCTTAACTTGTCTTTGCAACTATTTGAAACATTTAGGAATCCGTCAACCAGGAAAGAGAACAGCATTTTGCAACTACCATATGGGCATTAAATGTGATCTTGTCAAAGGAAAAGGGAATTAACCATTTTTTACATTCCTCATGGACTGCATTTTTTTCTTTTAGAATATGAATTGTTTCTAATAATCTTTTGTTTTTAAAAACTCATCAGAAGGCAAAGAAATATCCAGGTTACTAAAATACCTCAGCAGTTTTATGGTCTTCTCCAATGATTACCTAATACATTTGTCTCATCTGCTTTCCTTGTTGTGTGAAAACACACTGAGGAAATGTGTAAATGTAGCAAATTGTTCCCAACTCTTTTATTCACCTTTCAGCATGCTAGTTCCTTCCCTTGGCATTGATATCATTATGCATTTGTCAAAGACAGACTGTCACTTTAGAGCTTCTATTATGTGCAAGATTTGGCAGCACATTTTACCTTTGGGATTTGCTTATATCCTTTGCATGTTATTGTACTGCTTTGGCATTCAGCAAATTCAGTACACCCACTTCTTTGATGTTCATTCCAGCCCCTAAATGTGGAAACAATGACTGAAATTTTGGATCAAAGCATCCCATAGATGGCAAGCAACATAATTTTGTGATAATGTACAAGAACAGTAAGAAATCCCATAGGTAGAGTCTAAGCCTGTAACTGTTCTACAATTTATGTACTCTAACATTGAAGAAAAGGAAAAAAATAAAGGAATAAAGAACACAGAGGTTCAGCTGAATTCATAACAATGAGCAATTTCTCGATATAATTAAAACATTTTTTTAATATCAAATGAAAATTCTCACAGAAGCATAAGAATTCATTTGTTAAGAACAGAATTGAATGAGGGATGACAGTGTCTGACTCATGTCTATTCTAGAATTGAGGAAAAGAACAACAGTCCCATTTTTTACTGTTTCTTTAAAAACAGAGGCAAGCATAAATACAGTAGTCAATTAAGTTAAATGCAAAATTTCATTTGTGATTCAAAATAAAAGAACCAAAAATATTTAAAAGAGCAAATAATTTTCAAAACCAGCAGTTCCATTGTTATCTATAGTGAAAATGAAAACGGCTCGGTCTGGTCCGTTTTAAATTAGGTCGCATTGACAACGAGTCAATCTAAATTCATCTTTCTCGCTGTTCGTGTGGGCGGATAAAGGTGAGCAGAAAAGTGCAACACTTGGGGTTACTGGTGTTTCATTTTCCGCAAAGCCAGCTGAAGTTAGAGCGCAACAAGCAGAGCGGTGCTAAGGCGCTGTGTGCTCTCTGCGGGCTCCCCGAGCCGCCCCGCAGGTGCGAGCGCTGCCCCCGCCGCCGCTGCCAGCCGTGAGCAACAGTGACATCCAGCGGCACCTCGCCCTGCTCTCAGCCCCGGGAATCCCACCCGAACACCGCTTCCAAACTGCTAAATGATCGCCCTTCCTCCCGCGCAAAGCTAGCCAGGTGCCCTCGGGTTAAAAGGTAACTTCAGAGTCAGAGCAGCGCGTCTTGAGTTGCTGTAAAATGTGCTCTTTGTATCCGAGGGCAGATTTCAGCCGTACAAAGCGGCATCCTCATCTGCCTTTGGGGGCTGTGCAGGGGCTGGGGACAGCACCGAGCTCCAGGCTGAGCCTTCTCGGGGATGCAGAACTGCACAGGGCTCCTGGTGTTATCCCGCCCCTCCTCTTTTATGGCACTTTCTTTCAAGTTACAGCAACAGCTGTAGTTTTTACTAAGGTAACACTCTTGATCACTGCACTTAAAACTCTAATATTTGTATGCAAATAAAGACTTCCCCAGACCAACATATATGTATGCATTCTATATAAAGCTGCCCAGAGTAAACAGTTGTCACAGTAATTCATTCACAAGAGCATTAAATGCTCCCATTACTTAAAAAAAAATTATATGAAGATGCTCAACAGAATTTGCGCATTTGGTAATTCCCAGCCTTGCAGTTTCCTTGTTTTGACACAACCTGCCAAAAGTCTTTAACTGTTTAATTCCCATGTAATAACTTCTAGATGTGCTTATTATTTTAATTACTTTAAGGATAGATAGACTAAACCAAAGTAAGTTTAAATGACTAGCCTAAGATCATGTCACAAAACACAAACAAGGAATAGATCATGCAGAACTGATCTTTATTTTCCAGTCCAGGCTACTAGTGCATAGTAGGGAGCGTGACTGTCTTTTTTATTCCAAGCAAGAAAATACAACCCTGCTATTTTAAGTGTAAGAAAAGTTACAGAGTGTCTTTCAGGTAAAAAAGCTGCACATGGTTAGTTTCAAGACTGAGGCAGCATTTTCTCAGGGAAACAATCACATCAAACTTTTTCCTAAAATGTCTATCAAGGAAGCAAAACCAGTTCCAATTGTACAGGACCACATCCTCTGCAGGGCTTGAGCCAATGATAAGCAGATGGACTTGCTTGTTCAGGCCCTGGCCCAGCAGGTCCTTTTGCGTGAGTTAGACTTGTGAGCAGCACTTCAGAAATACATAACCATAGTTCCTTGCTTGAAGTTGTAACCATGTTCAACCACCATCTTGAAAAGGAGCTTAATGATAAATGAAAATGAATATTTTAGTGCCTTCTCTAGAGACAGTGGGGTATTTCAGAGCCCAGAAGCCAGCAACATACACTTTGGCAGACAAGCTCTCCTCACACCACATTCAGCTTCTCCATCCCCTAAAGTGCAGAGGAAGGGCCATCTCAGCATCCATGGAAGACCATTTTGGTACATTCCACGTTCCTCACCTCAGCGTCTGCTCTCCTTTCTTGGTCCCCAGTGCCCATGTGCCGTCCCTGGCAGGCCTCCCCCAGTGGTTCCCCTCTGCAGGGCTGACTCACACCTTGCCCCAGCACTATAGCATCCTGGCAGGCTAATAAGGAGGAGACTGGCACTGGGAACCCACAATGGGCTCCTCCCCCAGCCCAAAGTCCATGTTCTGGTGACTTTGTGTGGGTTTTGCAGTACAGAAAGGAGATCATCCATGGTGGTCCATGTATGTTTGCTTATAACCTTCAGATAACCGCGTACTTTAATCTATTGCTTAATCTAACATTGCATTACATTTCTTGAGGATACTTTATACTTACAGGCAATGGTTTGATGAGATCATGCACAATAAACCTGTCTGACCAAATCCAGATTTTGGAATACAGCAGAAAAATTTGTTTTGGTCAATTGGTCATTTTTTTTGTATCTCAGAACTTATCAGACTGTCCATAATAAAACATACATTCTGTAAAGTGGTAGCAGGTTTTTTGATTTATTGTTGGTTTGAGTTTTCACAAAAATATTTAGCTATAGGACAGTGTATTAGGCGTATTCTTAAAGGTAAATAACGGCAGCCAATAAAAGTTCAGCCTATAAAGGGTCCCATCTTCTAGGAGTTTTCTGCAAAGAGAATTACTACCAGCATAATCATGGCTCCCTGCACACTAATATTTCCTCTGATACAGTATGATCAATGTTGTGGAAAAACATTTATTATATTTCTTCTAGCTACTTAAAGGCATTACTGAATTATGAGCATCGCAAAACGAATCCACTGTGCATTTTTTCTTTATGTGACGTTTTTACAATCTTCATTTTCTGCTTTGCAGCCACTGAGCTATAGTGATCACAGTATGCACCCTCTTACAACTGACACAGGGGCCAGGAACTCCTTTCTGCTTTATTACATTTGAAATGCACTTCATATGACAACATTCATTCTCATTCTGCATTGGACCCTTATTTAAACAGAGAAGCCATTTTTCCGGGACCTGTACTTAAAGGGAGAAGTTATGAAAGAAATTAAAATGAGGGAAGAGGGCTTAAACAGCTGTTTCAAATATGCTTAGTTAACAGAGGTGACAAAGTTTTGACTCAAAAGGGACAAAAAAGGACAAGGAGGTATCAATGCCTCCTTTAAGCTGTTCTTAAAATGCTAATATTTGCAAAGATTACATGATTTTGAGACACAGTGCATCACTGAGGGTATTTTAACTTCACTGGAACAAGAAATAAATGAGTAAGGAGGGAATAAATGAAAGCTGAATCAGGAGTAAGACTCAGCTGCATAGGAGGAAAACTTGCAGTCCATCTAATGGCTAGCACTCACAGCAGTTGCAGGCTCATTAAAACCTTGTGGTAAGAAGTCAGTTAAAATAATATGGAAAGAATAGCAGGTTCATTGAAATTATATTTTCCTTTGGTAGAAGAAAATAGAATGTATCTCTTCAGAAAATATGCCTAATAATTCATACATAAATGTATTATTCTCTATAGGGATGAAAGAATTACTCTCTCTTCCTGCCTTTGATTCAGTCATTCATCCATATCAAAGTATAAATAGAAAGAGTGAGGCAAGAGAGAAATGTATAAGTTTGAGCACTTGAACTTGTGATTTATGGCCTAGAGCTACAGCCAACTTTATTACAAAAATGAGTTCACCTATTATAACCTCACCCTGGGCTCTCTGGAGATGGGAGGAGGTTGAGCAGCATTAGAATATCAAGAGGTGTTCACAAACAGTTCCAGTCTCATTCTCACTTCCCTTTCCTCTCTTGCCTGTAGTGCACACATATCATCTGTTGCCTCCTTTCCTGCTCCTTGATGTAAGCACATCATGGTACTTCTCACTGGCTTCCTGTGGGAATTGGCCATGGCCTCATTTGTCATGAGCTCTGACTGAAAGGTTCCTCTCATATTTTTCTCTCCTCCTGTCTGAAGGACAGTGCAATGCTGCGAGTGACCCCTTTGATAACCCTTGAAGTTTGCTAATGTTGGTTTTCTGCGCATTGCAGTTGGCGATGAACATTTGACCACCATCATTGAAGCACTGCATAACACAGCAAGTAGGCTTTGATTCTGTGAAACTATTGCTCAGTTTCCAGCAACTTTTAAAATAGAGATCTGTGCATGGAGGTTGTATGTCCATTTGCATTACTTGAGAACTATGTCTTTAAATTGTCTAGTGGTAATCCTACTTAACGCAAACTAATACTCTCTAATTGGCATTAGAAACAGAATTTTGTTTCTCAAACACAGGCAAAATAGTAGAGCCCACAACAGATGGTTAGCAAGGGCAGTTGCACCCCTTGCTATGGCCTATCATAAGGAAACCTGAAGTCATCAACAGAGATGACATTTCTTCTAGTGCCCAGAGACGCTGCAAGCATCCCCCTAAAGAGCTTTGCTGTCAGTCATGGTTCAGTCCTTCGCTTCCGTTCCTGTGGCATGAATGGAAGTGACACAGAGTGCCCTGCTGGCATCCCGGGGATCCGCAAATTATGAAGGATCTGTGTGTGCAGTATGAGGTAATCAACATCATAGCTACAGGACATGGCCTCTTCAAGTGCCTTAGGTGGTTTCTCTCCAAAACAGCAGCTATTTTGATGGTATACAGGAGATACAAGACTGGCTGTCAGCCAGGTTTTAAAGCATAAATAAGCCATGATCTCATTTGCGTACAGTCTTTACAGGAGACAGTAGCATGTATGAGTGACTGCTATATTTAGGGATGACAAGATGGGCATTATTAATAGCTTAATTGACATTAATGCAATTACCCCTATTCTTATTACAGTTAGTAGAATTATACAGAAAGCACTGACTGAGGCCTCATTTTCCCTAGAGCTACCCAAGGATACGACATTTTCCACCACACCAAATCTAGTCTTTGACATTAGATACTTAGCTACAGAGTCATTCCAGTAAATCATTATAAATGCATTATAATAAAGATGTTATGAGCTATTGGATATTAACCCCCAGCCCCTGAAGAGAGATAAATACACTGGTTGCAAGATTTCTGCTTTTGTTTCGCAATGAAAAAGAGTTTTGCTTACAACCAAAGAACTATAAAATGTTATACTGATAATTAAAAAACAGACTTCACTTCTCTGGTCAGATTAAAGATAAACACACCTTCAACATAATAAAGAATATATTCATAGGATATGAAGAACCAAATCCTGGTCCATGACAATCAAGCTTTTATTTGCAAATGTATATTTGCGTGTCCACTCTTTGAAGACACAGCTATTGCATGTGTGTATGCAAATATCTCTCTTTAAACATCTGATAACTGTACCTTATCTCCAGGAATTTTTCTCCCCTTAAAAATGTTGTTTGTTTGTTTGTTAGTTTGTTAGTTACTCTTGGTCTCTTTCCAATATGGAAATGCAAGAATCAGGACTGCCAAGTATTAAACTTTTACAGGAGCCATGAATCAAATCAGTTTCCAGCACAAAAGGAAATGGAGAAACAGAAGCATCATGAGGATACATTAATTATACTGAAGTAGTACATAGGAACATTTAGGCACCATGCTAGGCACTCAGTGATATAACAAAGCAATGGTGCATTGCTTTCTCCACAAAGGAATTGCATTGCAATTGAGCAAGGTAAACACAAAACACTAATGAGTACATGTCAATTGTGATGAAAACCAAGAAAATACTTATCACAGTAGAACACATAAAAACCCAAACTAGAATTACAAAATCAATTTTCAAACCAAATATGAAGTTCTTCCAACAAAACATGTTAAAGAGAGTATCTATATGGCCTCACGGTCTCCCGGCTTTAGTTTTTCCTAATTCATTAAACCCACTTGGTTTTGATTTTGTTAGATTAAGTCTGAAGTCCACTGTAATAAATACTGTAATATGTAATTATTATATATACACATATGAGTTTCTATGTCTGAATTAGCATGTGTACATGCTGGTATACACATGTGTAGAGGAAGGCTTGCTTATGTTCTCTATTACCTCCTGACAGAAACCTGTAGGCACATAGATTATAAACTTTTAAAAGTCATATATCATTGTGGTGCATTCCATTTTTAGTGAGTCTTTCTTGGAGGTGACTGAGAATAAATTCAGCTTGAACTAGTCCCCAGAAGAGATCTGTCTCTGGTATAACTGACTGCTCAGCTGTGGTAGTTTGTCAGCTTTCAGGCCAGGGTTCATGTGCCTTATCTGTCCTGGCTATGCTCCTGATCACAGCTCACCCTCACAGAGAGAACAACTCCCATAATAAAGAATGAATTAAAAATGAAGCTTTAGCACCAACCAGGCACTTCTTATCTTGTAAAGTCTTAAGTCAGGTACTTCATTATGCTTCAGCTCTTCTAAAACAAATACAGATCTGGCATCTGGTGAAAACACTTCCTGGGAAGGTTTTATCTCTTTTAAAGCAAAACTTGAGACAAGGCTATAGGATATAATTTACTGTTTTAATAAAATTCTCAGTTTGCAATATGCATTGAATATTTTTTTGAGGAAAACATTTAAGCTTTTGCAAAGCCCCTGTATTTTTTACAGAAAACATTTACTTTTGATTACCAAATCATTAATCACTAAGGCTTATCAGCTCTGGGGGTAAAATAATCAGGACAGTAGTGGATGTCTTGCCTATTGATCTCTCCAAAGCAAAGCTGGAGGCCTACAGAGAAGATCCCATGGCCCAGTAAAAGGTGTGAGACAATTTCAGGAGAGGTGAAATTTCACTGTCTGTAGAAGTAAACAGATGATCTAATGGTCTTTTTCAGCCTTCAAGGCTAGCACCATTTAGATTTACAATATGTGCAGAAGGTTTTTGAGAAGAAAATATTTAAGTCTGTGTTATTTACTTCATTGTTTCTCATCATATAGCAAAGAAAAAAATACAAGACTAATGCTATTCAGGTGCTGTCCTAATTAGCTGAGATCCAGCATAATGAATCCTCACTCTTAGAGTAGAGATCAGGAGCTTCTGCAGCATCTGGGGCTGGAGCTATGGGGCAGTCTGAACTCTCCTACACTGACTAGTTTGAGAGGTGGATGTCTCAGGCTCAACTCATTGAACTCAAATCTAGCTTTGGAAGATAATCTCTGGTATTAAAGGTAAAACATAACTCAAAAGACATGGATACATTTCTTGGCTCTGCTTAAGATTTCTTGTGCAATGGATCATATATGGAATTATTTTCATAAGTAACTTAAGAGAACAGGAATCTTCAGTCTTTGCCCAGATGACCTCTTGGCTTTGCTTCACAGTCCCTTTTGGAAAAAGCTGCAGCAGCTAAAGAAATCACTACTCCAGAAATTATTGAAACAGCAACCCACCTCTCTCTGAAGAATGTGTGGAGCCTATTAAAGAGGCACAGAGGGGTGGTGTGTAAATTTCCCAGCTGCTGAAATTCATTGCCTTATATATTAATATCTTTAAAAAAAAAAAAAAAGTTAATTAAAGTGAATATACCAGGCTGTGAACAATGGCAAATGACGGCTTTGATTCACAATTCTGCTTGGACTTGGCTGCAGCAGAAGTTACTGCCCCTCTTTGGCAGCTACTCAGTCACTGCAGCTAAAATGGTGAAAGATGATCAGCCTAAAATCCAGTTCTGGTTTTCAGGCTATAATCTAATACTGATTTTCAGCCAGCCATGGAGCTGTCATTACCAAATGTCTGTGCAGTGCAGTGAGTGAGCAAATATTCTAGATAAAAGTGAAAGCTGACAGAGGTAAAAGGAATGAGAAGCATTGGAATGGATATATTTTAAGATTAGCTTGATGGCACCTTATCCAGAACAGAGAATGGAGGGAAGTAACAGCCTTAAAGCTTGTTATCTGACCTGAGTATCAACAGCCAAAGACAAGCAAGTCCCAGGAATGACATCTAATGAATATCTGACAGCAACTGCATGGTAGGTAAAGTAGAGCAGACCCACAAGCCAAAGCCAACAGCGAAGAGGTTTTTGGCCACTACCTGTAGATTTACTCAAAATTTTGTTTAAGAAGATCAAACCTTGCGGCTTTGGAAACCATTCTGACAAGCTCAGCTTTAAAGACAAGCTGGAAAGGGGCTATTTGTGATAGTAGCAGAGAAGGAAGAAATTCCTTTTCTGCTACTATCATAAAATAGTAAGCATCCTTTCCTAGCTCCTAGGATAAAGGACAATTCCCAAGCACCACCTTAGGAAACACATTCTTACTTCTGAGGACTGTCCAATGTGCTGTGAATTTCGTGATTGAAGACTGTGTTGCTGTTACTTTTGTTATTAGTCTCAGTCCTGTTTTGGGCTTCTCAGACTTACCATAATATGAATACCAGATTAATGTACTGCTTTGCATGCTAAAGAACAAAACTTCCTGTGCACTTTTATAGGATTTAAAACTTTTATATATGGTAAGTATCATCAGCATATATTGAATCAAAATATTCCTTCTTAAAACAAGTTAAATGGGAAGTAGTGTAGAGAGGAAGGGGCTGCTTCTAACTACTGTTGATTGCATCAGCAACTCCAGTTTTATCACTGTTCCCTCTTCTGTTTCTTTGGCATGTCAAGGCATTGCTCACACCCAGCCCTTTATGAAATGACACCCTGATGCTGCACCAGTCTTTTCCTGCAAATAACATGACTTTCATACAAGCTCCTTTTCAACTTCAAAAGTAAAAAATTTTTGTAGTTATTAATGATCCATTCTTGTGACTATCCATGGGTGAAGGGCATTTGCCTCACTCACATCTTTAATAGCAAATAATTAATGAGGTGTTGGAAATTAACAACAATTAACAATTGTTAATTCTGCTGGGAACAACAGCAGAAGGTGTTTGATCCTCTTTAGATGAAGCTGAGAGAATTTGTTTCTCTTGCAGGCTTCTGCCTGCAAGGAGGCAGAGCTGGAGGGGGATTTCTAATGCAATCCTCCTTCCTCTACATTACCTTGTTGAAAGTCATTACAGGGACTTGTCAAGTAGGAATGAGAACAGGAAGGTCTATGTCTCTGTGGGACAGTTACAGCAATTCTGGCTGCCACAGGGACTTGGAACCTGAAGTTCACAGCCTTCAAGAAGACAAACCAGAACTTTCTAAATTGGATCATAAGCCCCGACTTTTTGCAATAGCTACATAATTTTTGTAGTAAATACAAAATTCTGGTCTTTTATATGCAAGTATTCATGGTGCCATCATGGTTGCAGAATGTCTGCCTGACTTTTGAAAGAATAGAAATACTCATGGAAGATGTTGTGAGGCTCAGGCATACAGCATGAATATTCTGGGAATATTCACTACAGCCTTGTTTAGTCCTTTTGGTCTTGCCCAGGCATAGACAAGATACTTGATCTGATGTAGTACAGGCAGTCCATTTCCTCTTATGCAAATAAATCATGTTGTTAAACAGGCTAAATAATCGTAAAAATGTGCAAGATGGTCATAAGCACACATAGGAAGAACAGGACTATTCCCTTCTAAGTGAAATATTTACCATCTTCCACAGAAATGAAAAGATGAAGAAATTCAGTTATGTTTTTCCTCAGCTGCTCATGTGCCACACAGTACAGCAAACAGAAAAATAAAAGATTAAAGCTAAGTAGTTGAACCCCCACTCTAACTCCTCATTGTGATTTTGCAGAAAAATCTGCTATAATTCAACTGATGAACATAATTGTGTCTGTTTACCTTCCCTCTATATTTGAATAAGCAGCTGTGGAAACAGCTAGGGCTGACCTTTTCCATTATTGGAGAGCAAAATAAGTATAGAAATTGTTCAGGAACTGGTCCAAAACACACAAAGTTTCTTCAGCCTTCTAGCTTGGAATCCTTCACTTTTAGCCTGTGGGACGTAATTTAATGTCTTGCCCAATGCCCAAGAAAAATCCACAGCATACAGAAAGAAAACAGATAGAGGAAAAAATCTTTGATCTGAATAAATGAAATACAATAACATTTCAATCTCTTGATTTAAATATGAAATTGGGAGTGTTTCATTCCTAAGAATGAAATTATACTGTAGAACTATGAATCATAATGGTATATTCATTACACTCTGCCTCTTGCCTTTGTCCAGGTGAACAGAAAACACTTTGACAAATAATGTTCTTGATGTAAAATATCAATTTTCTCCTAGCATGAGTTCAATCAATGATCCCAATTTACAAGTTATTTGTTCATCATCCTGAATCTTCACATCTACATCCCTGAATTTCCACATTTTTGGAACATGATGTTACTACTGGCATTCCTATACTGAATGGGGAATTTTAGAAAGGATAAGAAGAAATAATATCTCTTTTTGCACATGTTTAATGTTGGAGGTTTAAGACTCTGGCTCCAGAAGTATTTTTTTCTGTTCTCTTTCTGTTTAGTGTGATAGCTGATAATTCCATTTTCATATGCAAATTCCATATTCAGGAAAACAAGAATAGTATGCACATGTATACATAGTATGTTTTTTGCCTTTGGTTTCACACTGTGGATCTGATGATCAGTAAAAGATAATGACTGTACAAATCACTTCTCAGTGCTTATATCCATTATTCTATATTCTATATTCTGTATTCTATATTTTATATTCTATATTTTATATTCTATATTCTATATTCTATAATCTATAATCTACAATCTATAATATATATATATGGTATTATACTCACAACTTTATATTTCAATCAGGCACTACCAGGTTCTACAATTTATTTCCTATATTACTCAGATTTGCAAAGGGGAAATCTTAAAATAGCATTGCAAATACTGTGGTATGAAAAAAGCATGCATAGAATGCATATCCTGCAATACATGAAATGATAATTAAAAAAAATTTGTTTGTAGCACAAACTCAAGCAAAGTATGGTGAATGTTACTCCACCTTTTTCTCCAGAGCCACATAATATGAAAACACAAAATAAGAAGAGTGTAACAATATAAAATTCAGAGACCAGGTCTGCAGCTATAGGATTCGTGTCTGTAAAGAATAAGATGGAGAAAGACTGGAGAATGTTTACAGAGATAAAGCAGATACAAGAAACTTCAGAGGCTTCCATGTGAGGTTAAGCCTCCACTTTTCAGGTCAGCTGCTGTGTACAAATTTGTCATTCAGTGCATTGTGACTAAGTGATGGGAGCTCTATTTCATTTATATCTGCAGACAAGGGTCAAACACCGTATGCCCAAACTGATAGCAGACAGTTTCAGCTGAGCAAACCAGGTAGAGAAGGAATGCACTTCAACTGGTTTTAGCATCCCATTGGCTTTATCTGTAATTCTAGGCATGACAGCATGCATGGTATTTATGGCTTAAAAGAATTTCCTTCTGTGAGTTTAACACCTTGTAAAAATCAGTGAGAAAATGACTTAGATATACCAAAACCAACTTACAACAGGGTGGATAGATTTTATTCTCACTTTATACACCAGAAAACCTATTAGCATATTTTTATTTAAAGGTTTCATTACTAGAGATCTGCTGTGTTTCAGAAGAGCCAAAATGCTTCAGCTCAGCAGCTTCAGCTACTGCTTTACTCTGCCTCCAAGGTCATAAGCAGATGTCTGTGGAGGAATAAGAGGGGAGACATGCTGCCCTCTCTTATTTTCCAGCCTTTTTCTACTTTCATCCTGGTGACATTCTAAAGCAGAGGCCATTCTGACATATTTACAAACCATCAATGAACCTACCCACCCCCATTTTTAGCCACTGTAAACTGTATCTACAAGATCCTCTGTCAAAGATTTCCAAAGATCTGCTATCCATGGCATAAAGGATCCGCTAACCTTTGTTTTCTGCTATAGCATACAATTCTATTTTCCTACTAATCTTACCACAGTCTGCTTAGTTGTATCACACAAAGCCTGAGTGTACAGTCCTCCTTTGTGCAGCCTTTCCACTGACTCCAAATAGTGCAATTTTGGGAGCTGAGTTGATTACCCTGAGTATGTCACCAAACCAGCATACTTCTCTGACAGCTTTTGTCTGCAGAAGACTAAGTATATGAAGTTGTTACTGCAAACTACATTATTGGGCTGAACAGAATCATAGAATGATTTTGGTTAAAAAAGACCTTTGAGATCACTGAGTTCACCCATTAACCTGCATGATCAGAAGGAACCAGCACTATAGCATTAGTGTTATCATAAACTGATGAGCTTTTATGCAAAGCTGGGTGCATTGCTAGGTTTTAAATAGAGCACAAAAGTCCATGTGACAGATCTAGATACACAGGAGAAAATATTACCTATAAGGAGAGTACATTAATTTAGACATACAAATTTGTCAGTTTGTAAGTAAATGCAAATATTATGAATATAGACTTTGATTTCATAGAATCCCTTCCTCCTCTCCTTAGAGAATCCAAAGTATCTGTTTCCAGAGCAATTATCCCAAACAACCCCTAGAGAAAATTACACTTCACCATACCATCTTGCCTTAAAATCCTTGATGATGGGCAGAGCTCAAGTATAGATTATTCACAGTAAGGGTTCCAGCCCTACTTGCAAGTAGGTCATACGGGTAGCAGGGTATTGTCTAAGTGCCAAAATTACCCATAAATTACAAGGTAAGTTAAAAACTAAAGTTAAACTGGCAAAAGATTAGAAAACAAATTTACAAGGGGGAAAGAAAATATTTAAAAGGGCTTTTGCTCACTCTTCAGCACGCCATGCAGTGGCACAGTTTTCCTTTTCCCCACTTCAATTGCAACTGTGTTCCAATCAAAAGATATTCTTTCCTTTCTAGAAAATTGAACAAGTAAATGAAAAGTAAATGGACAAGTAAGTTCAAAACATGTTATTTCACTTCCTTCATTAACTAGTTAGCAAAATCTCGTCAAGTTTTGCTTATTGCCTTATCTCCCACTGAGCTACATAAGATGTCTCAGTTAAATGTATTCTTACACAGCAGTGAAGTCTTTCCAGGTAAAATACTCTGTAGAAAGCAGGTAAATATAACATGATATGCTGGGTGTCATACTGGAAATGGTGCAAAGCCATCTGTTAGTGAACCATCTGAGAGTATTGATGATGTCATTCACAATAAAAAAGAAATGAGAGGATTGTCAACAAAGGCATAAAATGAAATTATAGTCCCCCTATGTGAAGCAGAATCTAATTGCACACATTCCTTGCTTGTGCGTGCCCTCCCCATTGCAGCTGTTTGCCTACCTTCTCTTGCAGATGGTTCAATCACTTTGTCTCCTCCAAGGCCTCTTCTATTCCTGCTCACCCCACATCACCTCTTTTCATTGCAGACTTTTATTTTAAGGATACTGAAATTATTGCATGCCTTTGCACAAACAGAATGCAGTTCTCAAAGGTTATACATGGTGCAAAAATTAGTTGGCATGAGCCAAACTTTGGGACAGAAGTACTACCTCATACTGAAGTCTTACAGCTACTTGATAGGTGGGATGCTGTAAGGTCAGGAGTCCAGGACTTAGGCATCCTTATTGCAACCTTCCTTCTCTTCCTCAATCCCAGTGCTCGCAGATCAGGACATTTATTCAGGAATACACAGGTCAGGAGCTCCAAATGCATACACGTGTGTAAACATGGACAGAGTCAGTCATTGCTTCAAGTGTAACTCCACGTGAATGTCAGAAAATGTTCACAAGTTCCATCAGAAGGGTTAAACCAGACTCTTCTGCTTTTTTCCACAGAGAAGTTAAATATCATGTTTGGCATAGTATTTTAACCAGCTATGATATGTCTCTGGGTTTCCTACTTTTCTTTTTACTATTAGCTGGAAGATTTTAAAGGAGAAAGAAAGAACTAACAAGAATTTAATTGAAAAAAAAAAGGTGGGGTTTTTAAAATTTATGAGAAAAAGTTACAGTAGCTTGCAAATTACAACAGAAATATTTATTCCCCAAAGGCACGTTGGTCAAAAAGGAAGGCAAACTACCACTTTGCACTGATTTAAGCTTTTCCCAACTATTTCATTTATTAGGAGTGTTCTCAGTAATAACTTATTTTAGGAATGTAATCCTGTATTATAAATATTGTCTGAACCCTTCCAAGAGCAATCTGTTTTACTGCCATTTCATATCAGACTGGAACTGGACAGGTTTGTAAAATGTAAAGTTACTACATAGTAACTTCAAGATGTACTAAGCAAAGATAAAACAATCACTAGCTCGGTGGGTCTGACAGTTTTATACACAAATTTAAGTTCAAAAAGGAGGTAAATCCAAAGTAAAAATTTCTGTTGAACTTTTTTGCTACTGGAAAAAAAAACCACTGAAGTAATCAGTCCAAAACCCAATAGTAATGTTAAGCAGATACTTAAAGATAGATTAAAGGCCAAATTTTCAAGCAGGTTTGCTCTCCAACTCATATTGATGTCATTACAGTTCATCCAATTTACACTAGAATCTGATGAAAAACTAGACCACATAGAGCTGTAATATGGTGGGGCACTTAAACACCATGTACAATTTTATAGCCTTCTGCTATTTCATCAGGAAATATTGTATCCATTATTAAAGATTTGAGTAAATATTAGACTTCAGAAATCCTAGCAGTGCTTTCAGATGCACACCATAATCTCATACTAAGGCTATTCTTATCACTGCTACTGATTTCTTCCTGTTTTAAGGGAGAGATTGTAGCAGCAAAAAAATCCTGTTGCTCTTAAATATACTGTGTACAAACCACAAGGTTAATATTTAAACTCTCAGTCGTGATTCATATACCAGATCAAAAAATATTTCCACAACTATCAGTAGCATTTTATTAACAGTGAACTAAATACTGGCAAGGTCTTGCATTAGGAGCAAGTCTAAGCAAAATTAACTCTTCAAAAAGGATTGACAGGAAAGCATCTGTGTGCCATCTATGTCAGGGGTGCTAAGGAATTCTGGATTCTCTTGAATATTCATGATTGAATAAGCAACAGAGGATGTTCTCAGGGTGGGAAGAATGAAGTACATTCATTCTCCATAAATGGGAGTTCTCCATGACTAAGGAACTGATCAGACAACAGAGAAGTGAGGCAGCAGCCTTGCACCTATCAAACAGAAAACACCAATTCAATGTCACCTACCTGCCTCCCATTACATAAGAGCAAAGCTATTTACTGTGACTGCAATGTAGTCTTCCTTCTAAGTTACTCGCACTGCATGCTTTGTTATGCAATGTGATTTGGATACTTCACAGGAAAGCATGTGAGCAGACCATCAGTCTACATTGGGTAAGATAACTGGGGAAAATTGCATTTCCCAAACCTCTTTTTTAAAAAGGAGAGAAAGAGGCAAGTTATGTATCTCTCTTAGTGTAATTTAAAATACTTTCTTATAACTAATATCAATTATAAGTGTTTATTCTAATTTATGCACACCTGCTTGACATCAACAGAACTGACACACCCCTCCAATTACTTTTCTTATATGATGGCATATTTATTTCACTCTGATGAGATGAGCCTTTTCTAATTTCCTGTATAACCACCCCCAGCTCTCTGTATATCTCCCATTAAATTGTGAACAGGCTTCACACATATTTTTAGATGTTTGAAAACGGCAGGAAGAGCTTTTTGATGTTTTAGAACAAGCTCAGTCACAGTGCCTCAATATTGTTTGCTTGCTAACTCCTCAAGCTTATGTCATCCATATGAATGGACTTCAGGCTTTTGAGAAAGTTTACCATATCATTACCATCTGCCTAAACTGCTGCAGTCAGAAGTCTTTCCCTCTAATGTCAATGCCACTTTGAAAACAAAGTTGCAGGATTCCTCCGTGGCTTGGAATATATTTAGAAGTCAATGCCTTTTTTTCTATGATTATTCTGTAACACTGTCAAGTGTGAAATTTAAATTAATGAGCACTTCACTTATTGAAATGACTTCAGCACTTTTGCTGCTTTCATTGATTTCTATTTACTTTGGCAACCACAAATATGAAGAACGTATTTCTAGATGTGACTAAACAGACTAATAATATGCTAGTATAGATGCACCTACTGATCGAACATTACACTTAAGCCTAAGCTTACTTTGAAAAACTAACACAATAGGAGAAATATATTATTTATAAAGCACTGTTTATTTCCTGCCTTTCAGACAGTGTCACCTTTAAGTTATTTTCTTACCACTCTTTCCACACTAATGATTGTATTACACTAAAGCAGCAAATACGGTATCAACATTACCCCTCCGTATAATCAATTTGAATTTTAACTAATATATTCATCATCCAGTAAATACCATCACAGCAGCAGATAAAGCTGTAGCTAACCTTCAGAGTATTTTAGCCTCCTGGTAGAGGCCAATTTCAATGAAGAAGCTTTATTTAATTTCTAAGAGGTAAAGAAAAATCTTTCATTCCTGTCTGTCCTTCCCCACACATCAAATGGTAATACGTTTTTAAAATTGAAAGTCTTAAAATGTTTGTATTTTTTTCTAGCATGTTCTCACATGTGCCAATCAGTGGAAAAAGCTACAGGGAGAGTTGTTTACAAGAGAAAGACAAGGCTAGGATTCTCTACTTATAGTTTGGTTTGGGTTTTTTTCTAACGAAAAAACTGAGATGAAAAGATTGGTGGAGAAGAGAAATCCAGCCTCCCCAAAGGCTGATCAGGATCTTGGTAATGCAGCAGGCAGAGACAGCGTTGCCCTGGCTGGAGCTCTGCCATGCTCCTTAAATATAGGGTTACCCTTCTCTTCTCAAAAAACTATTTTTATAATGCACAGCCAAATCCACAGCTGTTAAAGCTACATTCTCATGCCAAATGAAAAATAGAATGTAACAAAGGATGGATTTTGACCTTCAAATAACAAAATATTCCTCAATGCAAATCCCCACTGTGTAAAATGGATGTCACATGCAAATATGGATCTAAAAATCCCAATAAAAGGCAAAAGAAAATAGAGGGCTTGAAGTTTGAACTTTTGTTTTACATCTAGATTCTGCAAAATCTTAGTTTTCCCTAAGCAGCTGTACTTAAACAAATCCTTGCAAAATCAGTTATTCAGTCTCTCCAAGAATTTGTCTATTAACTAAAAAACTCAGATAATGACTGGTGTGCCTGTAACCCTAAACTTGAGGCCACTTTCTCCTGTAGAATTACTTGAGCAAATCCTCTGGGCATCACTGGAAAATGAAGGGTGCAGCATCATGTATAGTCTAGAAACTCCAACATGGCTGTCTGTTGGTGCAGGAGATTTATGAATTCTTTCATGGATGGAAGATTGTGCTAGCAGACTGCTACTTGCTGCATTATAATTTCAAAGATAAAATGACCTCTTTTCTTTCGTTTCCATTTTGCAGGAGAACCTGCTGTGCCTGAAGACTTGCCCCTGGGATATCTGACCAGTAAATATAATAGTTGTGGAAATGGAAAGGTCTCAGCCTTCATCATTTCTGTTTCTCAGCTTCTCTTTTTTGCTTCATTAATTTCTGTTGATTTAATAAACCAAAGCCTTCATTTTTGGAAAGGATCAAATCTGAAATATTTTCTAGTTAAATTCCTGAATGAGACTCGTTCTGCCAGATCCTAGCTGTGATGCAAATCCCCCTGTTACTCTCTGGTAGAGTTCTGAAGGACAATGCCATGGTATGAGGATGTTTAACACAGTAAGTCACTTTTTAAAATGTCATTTTTAAGAGAAAAAAACCTATTTATTACCTCAGAAAAAAACTATTTATTACTCTCTATAGCTATGATTGCACAGGAAAAATGATATGTTCTTATCAGAATAAATGACAGTTCTTTTCCATGTAGAAAAAGCTTCAAAGTGCAAATGACAGAGACAAAATTAGAATTTTTCTAGCAAGCATCCCATACATGCACATCTGCAAAGTGTTCCTGCTTCCTTCTCTGCAACCACTGCTACACATGAATGTTTCTCTTGAAATCAGAAAAGCATGCGAATCAATTTTGGCTTCATGGTTGCACCTTAATCTGACTAAGCAATCACAGATTAAGAGCAGAAGGCTCACAGATCCTTTTATTTACTCAAAGGTCCCCAAAGTTCCAAAGAAAATGTGAAACTTTTCTTTACATTTGAATCCAGATTGGAATTTATTTCTTCATTTTGTCTCAAGTGTGAAAACATTCTAAGGCTCTGCAGAAATTCTGAATTAAAATGCATCTACAATGACCTTTTTAATGTTGAAGAGAATCAAACAACAGAAGGATGTGTCTGAGCCTATTGATAGGGCCAAAAGGCTTCTATACTGAAGCCAGTCACTAAAGTAGAGATTTGGGAAGGTTATATAAAAAGATGTGAAGACTGACAAAAGCTCTTTAATGAAATTGTAAAAAATTCTGGAATCACTATTTGTGGACAATGTGACCAAACAAAAGTCAGATTTAAGTCTGATTTTTTAACTTAATTTCAGTTATAAAGGTAAGTCAATATTAGAAAAACAGTCAAAAGAACTCATTCACTTGATTGAAAAAAACAAGTAAAATCCACTGTGTTGTCAGAAGCACAGTACACTTTAATGAAAAGAGTGAGTGAGAATTACCCAGATTTGCTTCACCTGTTATGTTTGATAACAAAGCCAAGTATGTTGGCCAATAAACCATGCTGTCACCTCTACCCCTGCTGCTCTTTCCTGGACTTAACTTGGAGTTTTATGAAAAGGTTACAATGAGATTATTGCATAATGAGAAGAATATTTAGGAGGACAAGGGCTTTTCTGCTCAAGTGGGGAGAAACTCATCTAACTGCATGCCCAAAACACAGAGAAGAAATAAAGCAAGGACTGATGCAGGGGCAAAATTCAGCCTATGCTGGTGTGCAGGTGTGCTTTACATGTGGTGCTACAGCTGTACTGGGAGGAACCTGCAGCTCTTGGAAACAAGCTCTCTTCTGTGGGTTATTCCGGCACCATGAAACCACAGCTAAACCAGAAGCCAAGGCTCTTTGGGACATCTTACTGCTGGTTTTAGTGAGCTATCCAGTGAATTCAGTTCATCAGCATCCCAGTGAACCAAAACCAGTCATCACCAGGTCCTTTCTGTGCTTTCTGACCCCATCATAGTAAGCAGGAAATATATAAGAGTTTTGAGAGCACCATGGCAGATGGCACTGACATACAGACAATTGTAATTTTCTAACTTAGACCATCAAAATGTGAGAACCTGTAATTCCTAGAAATGGAACAGATACTGCAACTGCTCAAACTACACTAATATTTTTACACCATTCACTCTGCTCCTTTGAAAATATATACATTGATTGCTGCATTAAATAATTGTTTTGCCCCACACAATGCAGTGTTTTGCATATTTGCTGATGTTTCCCTAAAAGCACTGGGGGAATGAATCATTACTGAAACAATTTACTTTCAGTTAGTGCATGAATGCTTTCCCATGATGCTTTGATGCTTTGTTTGTCCTCCTATAAAAATTATTTATGACCCACGTGTGATCTTTTAAATCAGAATACTTATTCAGAAATCAAAGCTCTAGCATGTTAATGCAAGTAGAAGCCCTGACTAATTTTTCAAAGCCATGTTGAATATTCAAAAGCTAGGACTGAAGGAAAGGAGTTAACATTAATTAATATTTGAAGCAGTAAAATAAAAGCAACAGTGAAGCTAATTTTGCAGGACAATTAATCATGAGTCTTGCTAATTACACATGGGATTTTGCAAATGATTTTTTTCTCAGGTAGCAGAGTAAAAATGATAATCCACTACCCATCAAAATCATTGGCTCCTCACCAATGTCCCCAGCAAGAGCAATTAGTGGGAACAGCAGAGCCCTAGTAATTGCATGTCAAGAGAAGAGAATGTTAGAATTTTAATTGCTCCAAATAAAGACCACTTGCTCATACATACACCTGACTGTCCAAAACTAGTCTGCAAGCTGGAGCAAGTGTGTAACCACTTCCAGGTGTCTGCACAAAAATAACTCTGTGGGAGAAGCACTCTAAGCCACACATGCAGTTTCTGGAAGAAAAATATCAATATACACTTATATTCTGAACTGCAGTGTCATCACTTGACTATAAGAACTGGGAAAAAAATATATCACCCACTTGGGAAAAATGTGCATATTCTTTATATTTGCCAAATATTTATTGCCGACATTTTTTGAAGAACTTTAACTATCTTCAGGGTGCCAAGGGCTTCAAATTTACTGAATTTTAGGATCACCAATAAAATGTTTTTAACAAGACATCTCAAGAGGGCATAAAATAAAAAATTACCATATTCATGAGTGCAAGCCTGTAAGATTGCAATGCTATAAACTGGATGTCTATAATTTGCTTGTGGTTTTCTTAATTAAAAAAAAAACCAACCCAAACAACTAGTAATTAGGGACTCCAGTTCCATTTTTGTACTTTATCCCAATCAGTGACATGATACCATTACTTTTTTGTTTAATATACTTACACATGGATGCACACAATTGCAAATAATCAATAATATTTAAGTATGTGTCCAAGCTCTAAATGATGATGGATATATTTAAATATTACTTTCCGGGAAATTATTACTTTACTGGTTGTGTAGTAACTTTTACAATGTATAGGTTAAAAGGAACACCTGCCTTTTCTCTATTTCCTCTTAAGGTGTTTACCATTTACTCTCATTTGCAAATGGAATGACTGAATTCCCTTCCAAGTACCACTATCTCCTATTGTCTTTTGCTCTCTCCTGCCACTTCTATGTACACCATATAGAGGTACTAAACCACTTCTGCTGCTAACTTTGTTAAGCATCAAACCAAGAGTAGTAGCCTTAACTCGTCTAAATATATTCTTTGCATGTTCAAAATCACTGTACACTGTTTATTACACCGTGACTGCTAGGGAGAAAAAAAGCAGGTCATGCAGAGTGCTGCTTCCTTTCCTGAATTACCAGCAGATCACAGGTGTTTATCAGACTCCCGGAGGTGATTCAGGTAATAAACACCAGGATGGCAGTTTAAATGGTTAGAAGCTTTTCCATCAAATACAGTCCTTGCAGTCCTATCGTTTTGCATATATTGCTCACAAATGGCAAATTATTTATGCAGCCTCCTTAAGTGGTTCCTTATGGTTTTTACTTTATTTTTCCAAAGCAGGAACCTTTTGAAGATGTGTGTTCTCATGACAAGGCAAACTATCATTCCATCTGTAAGTCTGACTCATTTCTTAAAGCTCGCTGTAGATATATAACACCAGTGACCTTGTTTTGCCCTTCTGTTTAGTTCAAATATCTTTTCTAGGGAAGCACCAGTGCCATCACAGTACCATCACATTTTGTTCTGTGCTTGTACAAGGAGATCAACAATAAACTGTACGCAGCAGAAACTGGCTTTCCAATAAGAAAATTTTTTTCAGAGATTTTTCTTGTGAAAATTAAGTGACAACAAACGTTGATTAAGTTTGCTACACCAAAAAATGGTTTTAGAAGGATTTGCTGCCAATTAAAATAGGGTGAGTTTTAGGAAACAAAGTGTTTAAATGTAGTTTATTTTTGTCTAAGCTGACAAACTTACAAAAATTTATGCTACTGTACAAAGTGACTCGGACATACTTCTAGCAACTGCCCATTACTTGTTAAGAAATGAAATTTGTTTCATGGTGCTGACACACCCAGCCCATGTTTAATGCCTGAGTTGTGACATGAACCAACACACTGGTATGCAGATCATCTGCTTCGTCCCTTCTTGACAAACAGCTCTGCAATAATTACTTAGAAATTCCTTATATGCAAAGTAGGTATCAGAAAAGGAATTATGGCTGTCCAACATAATTTAGCACCAGGAAAGAAAGAGAAAAAGCCAGGACAATATGAAATTTCTGAGAATCACAATTACTGCTCTTGTGATGCAATTTCTCTGAATCACTTAAAATTTCATCAGCCATGCCCTCATCTCTTGACATACTATGAATTTCCACAGAATGTGTATGAAATTGAAGGAGCTAGGAAACACTCAGAATATCCAATATTAGTTTCTGCTAATTTTCCAGTTTGACAGTCAACCTCAAACCCTAGACAACAGACTATGGCTGCATCTTACATATCAGGTAAGTAACAGAGTATTGCCATTTTGATCATAGTGAGTAAGGCTGAACAAATATTGATTTTTCTACTTTTTTACAGTATGAGAATTAGCCATACCAAAAAAAAGCAACTTGCTCAAGAAAATACAGTCAATCTATAGCAGAGCTAAAACCTGAATTTAAGTCCATCAAGCCCTAAAATCCTACTAATGTCACAACACACCCTTTATAATCAGTGCCTTTTACAGGTTAATGAAAAATAATTCAGAATATAATATTAGATATAATGAGGAATGTCAAGTATTGTGCTATCCAGTATGAAATTGAGATTGAACCCAGCTCCTTTCCTGCTGTCTGTTAATGGCTTTGGATGTTCTCTGTCCATCTTCTCATGCCATTTCAGACTGCGACTAAGGTAAAATTGATCTTACCTCACAGTCTGTGAAACTTATAGGGCTTTAACCAATATTTATGAACAAAATGCAGGATGGCAGAAAATGCCAGTAGATTGAATGCAGACAAGAAAGATTTTCTATGACTTCAGTTTCAGAATTCCAGACACTTCAGAGGACAATAATTTTCAGAAAAAGGGAAAGTAGTTTTAGATTCCAGTTCTGTTTGAAAGGAAGAGAAACAATGTCAAAATGAACTCTATATCACAGGAATGTCCTGCATGCATTAAAAAGACTAGTTTGCCCAGAAACCTGTCTTTTAAAAAATATTTTGAAATAAAACCAAGAACCAATTTCACTTCAGTTAGTCATGTCCTAATCAAAGCCAATGAAGAAATAAGCTGAGGTGAAATACATTTGTAGATCAAAAAAAAAAGGAAGTTGGGTCACTGAAATGAAAAAACAAAGAAATAAAAAGTCAAAAATTCAATCCCCATATAACCTCATTACTTCAAGATACTGATATCACAGTCTTACTACAGGTTTCATCTATTGCATCAATATTTCATCTTTGATAGAAACATAGTATCTCCAAACACCTTAAGTAAAGCAACTGGAACAATGGTACTACACACAGTATGCAAATTGCAGGTGGTCTAAAGAATATATATACAGTGCAGCTGGCTTTTATCTGGCAAACAGGTGCTAGACTTTGGTTTTGCTGACTAGTCACAACTTTAATGACTTTTCAATGAGAGCTGAAATGGGGACCTGGGGACTCTTCCATTCATGCTTGTCTAGCTATTTTGATTTGGTTTTGTCTTTACTAAGAATTTTCAAAATAACATAATAAATGAGCACAACAAAACACTCCTCCTTAGTATATCACACTCTGTTTCAAAAACTTACTAAAAAAAGTTAATAAACACCAAACTAATGTGTTTAGATAGTGGATAAAAATATAGGTGGTGATGTGGCAGGAGATGTTTTAAACCTTGCACTCTGAAGCACCAAGATATATAAAATGCTGCACATCAAAGTACTCTAAATTTCTAGCTAAGAGTCTGGCCCCACATGTTCAAATACACAAAAAGACAGCATCAAAGCAACAATGATGTTCTATCCCTTGGCTTTGGAACAACATAATGTAGTCCCTGCATGTGCCCACAGGTTAATCTCGCTCTTCTAACAGCTGTACTCTGTAAAATCTCCACCATTATACAGAGCCATGTTTTTAAACACTTCAGGGTGGGATGGTCTGTGGGCTTTATTCCTGCCTGGTTACACAGAGAGGGCATGATTACTGCATGGAGCACTAGCACTTCCTTCATCCCTACTGATACTGGTTACCCTGTCATGCTATGAACTCTGGGGGTTTAAATATTTTTACCCACAAAACCGACAGGTCACAATTAAAGGCACATTAATATAAAATAAAGATTAATATTTGGTTTGAATGTTAACACTGAGGCACAAATTAAAAGAAGACACTTTTACTTAGTAATTCAGAACTGAACTATGACCTTCCTTTTTCGGGGGATGCAGCACATAGAAATGAGTCCTATCAAAACCAACAGCCAGAAAGGACTATCAGAGTAGTAATCTAAACTGAATTAAACACCTGAACAGATATTACAGAGCAGGATCATTAGCTAAATGATTAGGCAAAGCTCTTGGGCATCCTACTTATCCTCTCAGTTATAAAGAATGGTAAAAACAGTGTCCTACTGAGCACAAAGTAAGAAGACAACATTGTCTTTTGGAACAGGAGGAATGCTCTGACTGGAAAATAAACTTGCCTAAGGTTAATACAATTGTCTGGTTTCAGGTACTTTATACTTCTCCAATATATCACTGCACACTTGCACAAAATGCCAACACATTAGCACAGTAATTCTGCCTACTCATTAATTATGCCATCAGTCACCCATCCTAAACATGCTGGAGGTAAGAAGAAACTGCAAGATGCATTTTCTTTTTCCAAAAGATCTTTACCTTGGCACTGAGTCTGTTTTAAGTTTCCATACACGTTCCTCCTCTCCTACAGACTTTGACCTATTTAGCCTGTTATTTGGCACTCTTTCAAAAACAGAAATCTAAAAAATGTAAGTTTAAGAGAAAAGAGAGACAGGGAAACAATCCCATCTCCCAGAATCAACAGGATGTTGATATGAGATCCAGAAGTTCTTTCCCACCAGACAGATCAATGAACAATTATCTGTAAAGCATAAGGCTAGGCAGCAGGGTTCAACACTGCTCAGAATTATTTACTTCTCCTGTGATTTTAAAAACTATTCTCCTTGCCCTTCAGTGAGAAATATATGTATGGGGGGTCTTGAAAGCTGAAAATTCATTAGATGAACTAGGAACAAGCTAATAAAGCAAGCTCCCTGTAACACTGATAACTTGAGTGCTCTCCTATAGAGAGACAACCTTCATATGACTATGTTCCATCTGCTATTCACCACAGCAAATATTGGTACAGAATCAGCCTGAAGTCCCTTCTCACTGGGAGATAAATACTGTTTGACTTTTGCAGGAATAAGGGGCAACTGTGAAGAGTTGGCAAACTCTGGACCTAGGCTGCAAGATGCCCACTCACACATTCTACATGATGACAATTTCAACCCCAGCACCAATCTCCAAAAGTTTTGTGGCCTAATTGTTTTAACGTCCTCATGCTCGGTAGAACACTACCTCCAGCCTCCAGTGCTGTTTCAAAGGCTTTACAGCTGAGACAACCTGGACAGCCAAATTAAGAGAGAGGCTACTAAAACTGCTTGCATCGTACCAGCAGGAGTTATCTTCAGAGCTGCCATCTGGGCCAGGGATGAGGCAATGAACTTTTTTTATTTAGCATCAACACATGGGTGCATGCTTTCCATAATCTGCTCTACAGCCATGATTTCTAAGATCTGCTATACCAAGGTGTCCCAGCAGAGACACAGATGCAACTAGGATTGGCAGCAGATGAGAGTTAAATAGCAAAAGGAAGCCTAAAACAGTGAAGCCAAAGACTGGCGTGGGGAGGATGAAAGCTGTGAGCTGCTGCTGAGAAGGGATATGGCATAGGACCCTCTTGAGGAATGAATTCAAGAATATGAAGCCCATCTGAGAGAAGCCTGTTTCTTTTGCCCCCAGCATACATATGAGTCACAAACCAGGGAGGGCATTTCTGAATGTTTCTGCCTAAGCAAGGAGAAGGGAGGTAGACCTATCCCTAGAGAAAATACCATGTCACAAACACAGAATAACAGAATATTCTGAGTTGGAAGGGACCCAACCTGTTCCCTTTGCCAGCAGTCTCTCTCTGTGAGAAGTGCAAGAAATTTTCTGATGTTTGGCAAACATCTACCCTTGATATTTTTTTAAAGAGCTTATCAGTAGAAAGTGACTTTCTTCTAGATACTATTATTTTAAGACTTTGCATTTTCCTCTTGTTCTTTTCCCACTCTGAAATGCTCTGTGACAATCTGGGAGATGTTCAGTACAGTTTCTTTCCTAGGAATGACACTTGTTTTTGGTGTGGAGCTACTGTCAATTCATCACACAAAACATGAAACTAGCCCCAACATCTGGAATTAGTAGCCCCATCCTCATCTGGAGAGAAAAATAATCCCTCTAACAGGCTATAGTGATGCAAGGCAGATTGGAATGACAGCATTGAAAGAGTTCAAAGGCATCAGCCTCCAACACCTGTGCCATGCACACAATGTGCTGGACAGCATTCAACCTGAGCCTGGTGCCAGTGCCAGTTGCACAAGTATGGCATCTGCTTTGAATGTTCCTGCCAGGATGCTTGACCAGGAGCCAATACTTTTTTTTCAAAAAAGTGTTAACTCATGGGTTCATACTCACTTCTTAGAAACAGAGAGTAGATAGAGAAGAAAAATGATTTACAAAGTAGATCTAGCAAGAGGACTGTCTCTCTTAAATCCAGTTTTGCTTGCCCAGATGATGTAGAAAGCCTTTGCCAAAGTGCTATAGTTCTGTGTGCACAGTCTGCTAGAAAGCGAGACAATTTAGTCTTCATCTGTGTAAAGGTGACTGGAGATAATGGAGCAGGTTGTAATAAATTTCTTTCTTTAATTAATGCCTCTGAATCTCAGAAAGGGGAAGTCTGCTTTGTAATTAGGTATGTGTTAAGCTTTACTCCACATCAGTCAGGCTCTCTACAGCAAAGTAGCATATCCCATTCTAGTCTCGGAAAGAACAGAGTTCACTTTGTACAAATATACCTGCATCTAATGAGCATCATTCATTACCAAGCCTGGGATGCAGGTCCAGCCACACTTTTTAACACATAACTTTTCACAAAGTGTTCAAAATTAAACTAGTGTTATGGCTGATCTAAAGCTAACCATAACACCAAAACAGATCAACAGGGCAATATTTTAATGCTTGGAATGCATGGCTGTCCAGTTTTCCAGACTGATTAAACAGGAAGTTTGTCAGAATTGCATCAGAGCTGCAGAATTGGTGGAAGCGATGAATATGGAAGCAAGTAAACGTACTCAAGAAAAAAGGCCACTGTGTTCTCTGTAGACACCAACAAACAGAAACAGCTGCACAAGTGCTTCAACACATCCACAGAGCTTCCTCAATCTTGCTAGAATATTCCTTCCACTACTCTTCATTGCTGTCCTTACAACAGGCTTACTTTGCTCTTTCCACCACTAATGCAAGACCATCATTCTCCTAACTAAAATCAATCCCTTTGAGATAGTTCATATTCAGTCCCCTAAACTCAAAGCATCTGTATAGTAAACCAAAGACACAGAAAGCTGAATTTAATCTGGACCAAATGTTTTCTAGCATAGACCTTCAAAAGTCTGCTTCCTGAAGTTCTTTTCTCACAGTGGCAGTAGAATTTTGCATTTCTTTCCCTCTAGGATCCATGGTGCCATTCTAGACATCATCAGATTAACTGACAAACACAGAACCTCTTCTAACACCCTTGTTTTAGGCTTTGGAGGTACTTTTTAAATTACAGGAATAAGCACGTCTGATAATTAAAAAAACAAAACTTAAATGCTGAGAAAATGGTCTACTGCGCTTATCAAATAAGGCCAAACTCCACCTTTTGGAAATAAATTGCATATGTAAGTGCTAAGTATAATTTGCTATTAATAATTTATTATTATTATTATTATTTATGTTATTTAATAACAGCATAAGCATGTCCAGGAAAGAGGCACTATACCCCACCACTTTCTTAAGTGAACAAGTTCCTTCCTCTACATAAGTATTCCGGCCCAGAGGTATATTATGTCAGATGAACTGTCCAGTCCATCTCCACTTTTTGCACGGGAAGGAAGCTTCCAGATAAAGGAAAGAACAGTCTTAAAAATGAGATACACAATGTTGGAGACCATAATGGCATCTAAAAGCATTTCCAGTAACACACAAAAATCTTTATTGCTTTCTGCATGCTTCTTAATTATGTAAATCATTATGAACTTTAATATTATTACCCACTAATAATCTCAAATTGATATCAAGGTAGATGCAATATATATTACTATATGATTTCCATGCTTGTCTGCATGAAGGACAAATGGGGTGAATTTTTTTCATTATGGTTTCTGTTATATTTTCTTCCTACACCCTGGGTAAAGTCAATCATGTATTACCACGAAAAGAAATCCATAACTCATACTGTTTTGAGGTCAGCTTTTCCTATTTTGAGCATGGACAGGTTCACAAGTATAGACATAAGATTGTTATGTAGCCATGGTAAAAGGATAGCATAGTCAGAGACTTGCACACTTAAATAAAAAAAATAATTACAAATTAACTGTATAGAAGGAATTTGAAAATGAAGATTAATTTATCATCCATTTCCAGAGAGCAGTTTATATTGTAGCATTGGAGAAGAAAGTTAACTTATTAAAAGGATGGTGCCATTAAAAATGCTTAGTACTCTTTATATAAATAGTACTTTTATTTGTCATTAGCAGAGAGGATTGACTGAAAGTTACCTAAACACAGAATGTCAAGGAAATCCTGAGAACAAAAAATACTGCGAAAATAGACTTGCCAGGGGTGGGAAAATGGACTCCTATAATGCCTTGATAAAGAGGTAAGCAAATGGTGTGATAAGGTGCTTTCAGAATAAATAAAGGAAAATACTGGCTGCAATGGGGTATTATGCCATTGGATTTCTAGGTTTGGTGTAGGACATACCTCACTAAAGACCAAAGAAACTACCTCTGCATTAGACAGCCAATGTGTACGTAGATGCCAACTGGCCAATTCAGCTCCAGAACTGGCAAGTTGTGCTGTGGACAGCTGAACCCAGCTTTTCACGTAGTCCTAAACAGCCAGGCAGCCCCAGGCCTGCAAGTTAGTCCCATCATTGCCCTCATGTCCCCACTTGATTCTTGCTTCTTCACAACTTCCTATTAATTCATCATAGCCATCACAAGTTCCTTTTGTAAAAGAGCCTGACTGAATGCCCACGCTCTCTGCCTCTGCTCAGACAGTGACCAAGGGCTCAGGAAACAGTGCAGACTGAGGGCAGGCACTAGGACATAAATGCTGAGCTATGCCCAGCAGGCAGGGATGGGAACCAGAGTGGAGCAGAATGCCTGACTGAGGCTGTGAGACACAGGACATCACCTCCTCTCTGCTTGTCCCCATCCTTTTGGTCTCAGTACAGCAGGGATAGATGAGGCTCATTACTTCCTCCATAAAAGTGTATGAGAGAACCCAGAGGAGTCAGGGCTTGGCATCCTAGAACCGGACAAACACAGCATCTCTACTTTTGAAAGGCATAGCCCTGGCAAATGGCACAACACCAAGAACCCCTACATAACCTTTGCTCAGCAATATCTAGGCCACAAAAGGTTTGTCTTCCTCCTCTGTCCACTGTATGGTCAGGGCAGAGAAACAGATCTTTTCCAGAAATCTGGAAAGGAAAACTTGACCCTGACTATCAGGGTCACAGTATGAAAGAATCAATCATGGAAATGCCTGTGGGCATTTTAGGATGCAATAAGAGGTCTTGAGACAGTATTAAACCAGATTATTGTACTGGCAGAGCTTTCACAGAGAGAAGAGCATCCTCTCTCAGTTTCCCAGGCACAGACATTCTCCAGGCATTAACTGTGGCTCCCACCCACCACTGACAGCCAGCTAGATGGCAGCCTTGTGTACCACTGCAGATCTGCCCTTCTAAATACACATATACATATGACAATTGTTAATACCAAATCTTTATCAATAGAAAATTAAATCTTAAGGAAGGGTGAAGAAAGAAGACTTCTAATTCTGCAAGAGTTTTTTTTTCTTTTCTCATACCAGAAAGGCAACTGTTTAATTTATCAAGAGATTTCTACTTGTAACCTATACAAAGGACTGTCGATGCATTACACTCACTCATCCCTTTGTTTTCTCTTAAGTTTGGGGGGCTGTCCTATGGGAAAGGCTTTCATTTTTCCAGTCATTTTGTCTTAACTGAAGCCTCAGAAAAGGGCATTTAGCAGTGTTACACCTGACTAAAGAGAGTGGAGAGAAGTAGTTACCAGAATGTGGAGACTTCTCAGCCAAGCCCCAGAGACTCATCCTGAGGAGGAAGTAGCTAGAACTTCAAAGGGAACTCAGCCAAATAAAGTCCCTGGCTTAGAGAAAGGGAATTGGAAATTCTCTTGATTCTACTGGAAATACCATAATTAAAGGATGGAACAGATCTCTGCAACTATCCCATGAGCTCAGGCAATACCACACCCAGGCTGTCATGGCAGGAAATTGGTAACAGCAAGGTGGTAAAAGTGCCTGCTCACATCAAAGATAGTGGATTCCCTGAGGAACTAGCATTAAATCACAGGATAAATCATGACACCAGAATTTCTAAGCCTGGATGGAAGGGTAGATGAACCCCTCACTAGAGGCTTTTACCATCACAGGACGACGATCAAACTCTGTCACTGTGTGTGCTGGAAGTGATCCCAGGTTATACCAACCAAATTCTACTTCTTACTGGTACACACACCTACTCCATACAGGCCAGATAAACCATGCCAGCCAATAGCTCTGGAGATACACTAAGGATTACTGCTACCACAGCTGCACCACTTAGAGATCAAACCTATCTCTGTGCCTGAAGCCATTCAGAAAGGAGTCTCTTGCATAAAATACACAGCCATAGCTAATGACATGTTGTATATAATTAGTCATTTCTAGCCCTCCAGGGGGTGACTAATACATTTAGTAGATATTTAACATACAATTTCTCGAAACAATTTTTTTTGGGGGGGGAGGGGGGTGGGGAAGACAGCCATTGCTAGGATAGAAAAAACTTTCTGTAAAAAAAACCCAACAAAAACAAAGCCAAAACCAAACAAACAGAAACAACAAAAAATACAATCAATCTGCATACACTTGGCCAATATTAGTAAAGAAGTTTAAGGCTGATTGCCTCTCCAGGATATGAATATTTTTACAAGATCTTCAACAGAAGAAATTGGTCTTTCTAACCAGTCTTTTTCTCACTAAGACAGAGTATGTATGTAGTAGTTTGTGTTGTAACTAAGAGCATAAATATAGTAATGCCAGAGGTTCTATTGGCTGTATTTCTGACAAACAAATCAAAATTAAAATATAACAGCAGTACCAGGAAGGACAAGGAAAGTAAAATTCTACTTAAGACAATGGGGCTGGCTTACTTAACTTAATAGCAATGTTGATCAAAAATAATTGATGCTGAATTCAGAGAAGTTACTCAAGGGGAGAGAAAGGGATGGAAAAGGAGAGAGAAGAGCAGTTTTCAGAATTACAGACCATAAAAGATATACAGAGCCAAGAAAGAATTCCTTACTGATTTTCTATTGCATCCCCATTTGGAAAACAATTTCATTTCTTTCCATACCTTTGCATTTCCAAAGCTTCTTAACGACAAAATATTTGGTTGAGTGTGTTACATTTGCAGCAATTAGCAGAGCAGCCAGTTAGAAATAGCTGTTGCAATGACCCGTATTCTTTGCAAAAAGGGACACGATAAGGAGAGGAATAAAACTGATCTGGCACATTCCTGTTCCAAAACAGAGGGCACAGTGCTGATCAAATTTTGGTTTGGGTTCATTTTAATCAGACTGTGGGAATTCATTACATAGACTGTAAGACAGAGTTTTGAGAATTTAGCTCTCCTTCTCTAGGCCTCCATCTCCTGAGAATCCTACCCTCAGTTTCAACCTCTTCAGCGTTCTCTCTGAGCATAGTTGTCTCTGTGGGTCATGGAAAGTTTATATCCAGTGCTCGCCAAAGACTACTGGCAACCTGAGACTTTCTGTGAGGATTTCACACACATTTGTAGAGCTCATCAAGCTCCAAGAGCCATCCCTTGGTTATACTGTTATACTCAGCTCACAGTCCTGGTCTGCATTAGCACATCTAAAGTACAAAAAACCTCTTCCTCTCCCAAACCCTGCACTTCATTGGAGACGCTATTGGTGCTGTGCCTGCATTTCTCTGTCTCTGAATCATGAAGGGTACAGGGATATCTGTAACAATAGAAGAATCTCAACCCTTTTGTAACTGTGTTACTGTTGCTTTTCTATGTCCAGTGCACTCCCTACCTCTCAGCACCACATATTTTTAACATGTCTGCACTGATAATGGCGCTCTGACTACACAAAGGACTGGCAGCTTTTCAGTTACCAAAATAGTGGCTGTTACATAAACAGTTTTCTCAACTCCTTTGTGTTTGATGCTTCTGTGACAATGTTTTTAGTTCACATTTTGACAATGTTTTTCAAAATTCAAAGATTTCCACTGTATTAGTTTGTCTAATATTGACATCTCAAATGCCATCCCAATCTCATCTATCATTTTTATGCAAGTTTTTCCCCTCTGAATTATTAAAAGCAGTCCTGAGCACTTCAGAAAGGGCAGACTCATCTAGGCAAGCAGCAAGTCACTTGCATGCTAACAGCAACTTCCACAGTGAAAACAAACCAAAATCACAAAACAGTGTGCTAAACCCAAAATGTGAACTAGACCAGAAACAAATAACAGCTGACATAGCCACCCAAAACCAAAATGAGAACAATCACCACCAGACCTTCATCTGTACAGTCTGTGGATACTAAAAACATGTTTGTAATTGTTTCGAACATGTTTGTAATCCTCTGGTGGGGGATTATTTAAATGTATCAACAGGGTAATGTTCTTTTTCAGTCACCTATGTGACAGGATCACAAAAAATGATATAGCATCAAAGATTTTTCTCTTTATCCCAGCAAAGTTACACAGCCTTCCCTAGGAAAAAAGATGACTAGGTAGGGAAAGAAGCCTGTGCTTGTAACGGAAGAAAGAAAGGAATGCAGCATTCTCAATTCTTCCCTGTAAATTAATTTTATTATATCTAAATCAAAATGTCAGCACATACTTTATTTTCAGCTACTTTTATATACTGTATATTACACAGCTGTGATTTCATGTTGCATTTCAAAAATACATTCCCACAAAGTGTATTTCTAAATAGCAGAAAGTGTCACAATACTTTTACCTGAACACACAGACAATACTTATGGCCTAATATCTTTCTGAACCCTTTCAGTATACTAGTAGTTGTACCAATGGTGAAATTCCCCTGGATTTCATACATAACAGCAAGCACTAATAGAAATTTCAGAAAAAGACCTAAGAATGCCTGAAATGCTCATTGGGTAGGTGAAGAAGAGTTTCTTCCTTCTCATCAGATAGATATGTCCTAGAATATGAAAACAACCTTCTTATTTATATGTCCTATTTATATAAGTATTATTTTTTAAAACGGCTCTTGTGTGCTGCATTGTTGCTGCTGATTTCTTAGAAAGGTCTTGGAGGACTCGATCTCTTGTGCCCATGAATTTCCACAGATCAACTATGTATTATTATAAGCAGGAGCTCACACATACAAATGGCATTTTGTGAAAGAGGTGATATGAGATTTCATTTGCCTTGTATTTTAAAAATCCACATAACAATCTTTTTCCTCAATAGTTTCAACATAGGCCATTAGCCAATCTATATATCATTCCATGAGAATAAACAACTATATTAATTTTGCAGTGTATAGAATGAAAAGAGTTTATATAGATGCAGTGTTAGGCATATTAAGGCTAGCTATTTATATCTGAAATTTGGCAGCTTGTAGTATACTTTCACAGTATTTTTATTATTGATATAACAGAGAATGTTGGTCTATGTGACTGACAGCTGACTACATTTATATTTACAGAATGTAGCAGGTTTGTGTAATTATGATATCACATCAGATACCAATCCTTTTTAAAGCACTACGATATATACTTTCATGGCCACATAAGAGATCTGCATTTAAAGCTTCTGAATTAGGCATTCTAAATTAGTTATGAGTTTTGTCTTTAAAGTGCTTGGAGGCTGTTGGACACTGAAGGTGCTTTAAAACCCAATCTCGGCCTTCATTGAAATGACACATCAATGATGATGTTTCACTGCTCGAGGAACCATTTAGAGAACAAAGGCAAATGCACAGGGGGAAGTACTAAAGGAGCTTATGCAGTATCTACTTTAAAACCTTCACTGAAGTAAAAGACTGTGACATTTGAACTCAAAGCACCTGGCTAATTTGTGTTTAAAAAATACAAGTAATACCTATCTAACTAAGAAAATGGACCTGGCTAATTGAGACGAATTCTGAAACAAGCACTACCTGCAGATCAACATGCACCATTTCATCTGAAAGCAGAAAAATGTCCTCCATCCCAAACTCATGGCCTAGTCCTGTAAAACTGTGTTTCTGTAACAGCTCAGTACAAGACAGGCAGCATTAAAGTTCAGTAGTCAGTTTCAAAGATTATTGATTTTACTTATGCCAAAGGTAACATTTCTACAAGTCAAAAATTGTGACAGAGATATATCCAATGTAAGGTTTATATTATGCAGTAGCTAGATAAAGTTTATTAAAACTAGCCCTTATATTCCAAAAGAATGCCACTGCATTATGTAGCTACCTTAATGTTCATCCTGTTACATCTCTGGTTGCCATGGCAATATCCTCCTAGGTATTTGTAAGGTCACAAAAGAAGAGCTAACCCTCTTACTCCCAGAATAACTAATGCAGCTCAGTTACTGGCTTGATGTAAATAGTCTCAGGTGACAGCAAACTGTACATATAGTCAATTACAACTGCTCAAAGGAAATGATTTGTTGTAAGAGCCTCTGTTCAACCTCGGTGACATCAATGTTTCTATGGCAACAGTTGCCTCTTGCACTGCTTAGAATTGAGTATTGATCAAACTAGGGCCAGCACTATTTCAGAGACTTGCTACTTTTCTGTGTGGCAATTTACAATAGGAACTCATAACATCACTGTATATTTCAAGCCCCAAGGAACCAATTTAGCAGACAGTTACAGTAGAATATTAGCAGAGGTCAATAATGGAAGTCTGATTATAGTCCTGGAACAATTATTCAAAGCTTTTGTTGTCTGCCCTTTCATCACTCCACCAGCTATTAAAACCTTCAAATAATAATATTCATCCCCAAACAAAGTGCTGAATTCATTCATCTTCTATTTTAAACTTTATTTTTCATTGTTATGTTATCTATCAATAAAATTATTCAGCTATATTAGCCACGCTCTGACCTCTCAGAAGTAAATAACTATTGATCAAGAAGTGGAGCTCTGATGGCATCGTACAGGGCTTCCATTAATGGTCTCATTGGCCCAGCAGATAAGGTGATTCTTGCAGGAGAGCAGACAAACAGCACAGGGCCAGTCCCAGCGGGGAACAGGAAGGCACACACGGTCCTGAGCAGGGGGATGGGGGCTCCTCTCCCAGGCCTGTCAGCAGCAAAATGGAAAAGCCTCTGTAAAACCTGTGTGCTCCAGAAATGGCACTGAGGCATTTACAGCTCTCACACACAATCCCTGCGTCTGGGCACTCACATTTCAAAGGGGATAAGGAAAGTTTTCATGTCACCTGCTTTCCTTTATGAAAACAGATACAGCATAGGGGTCTCTTGTGTGTTGAATGACAAAAATGGCCAGTCTCAGGACTAATTAAGAATTTGTGGTGAGTAATAATGCTGAAAATGTCAAGAGAATGATGTTAATCTAAGAATGTTTCTTCATTGATTGTGAAGGGTTACAGACTGAAGGGATTGCTTGCTTCTTAATTTTAAAAACATCATACATATCAGCCTTTGATTTGTCACTCCTTTTGCTCCTACAGTAATTTTCCTTTATGCTTGAAATAGAAAAATGAAAGAAAACTCTTTGTGTTGTTTGCAACAATAGTTTACTGTATTTGATTTGTCTAACTATCTATTCATGGGTACTCACAGAATTAGCCTATCTCTTAATATGATGCACTTCAAAAAATACTTTCCTATACCTCTCAGGTATTTGCAAAATGAGGTATTTACTGGAAGCAAAGTTTGTCTCCTGCTCTTCCACCTATTTTAGTAGGTCAACCTGAAATTTTAGTTCAGGCCCTCTTCTATGTAAATTGTGCTTCAGATGCACATACATTTTCATTCAAATCAATAGGAGTCAGACATAGCAAAGGAGGAAATTATCCCCTCATTGAGTCTTCTTCTCCAAAGTAGATTTATGTAACTCCTCCACAGAGATAATGTAGTTAATTACATTCTTCTTTGAGTGCATCAGTGGGAAAATAGGATTTAACTATCAGGGATGTTAAGCAGACAAATTCACCAGGAACTGAGAAAATTCCTGTACTCTCCTCCAATAGAGGGAGAAACTTCCAAGCTCAGCAAGACCTAAATCAAAAAGCATGAGGGAATGAAGAGAAAGTGAATAATCATTTCTGAGGATAGTAAGATTCTCAGTTTGTCACTACTCTCATTTAACTTTGTTGTTGTCTCCCCAAAGAGGGTCAAAAAGATCAATCAGTGATGTCACCAGGATATCTGGCAGCTCCCCCATCTTTCATTCATTGGGTTCAGGCTGTGTTGTTTCCTGTCTATCTCAATGTCTAGCCAAGACTGAGGCCTGGATGACACTGGTTGGCTGAAACACAGTCCAGAACAGCCAGATGTTTTACTGGAACCAGCAGAGACAGACAACACACGTAGTTACCTTGTCATTGGAGGACCAATTGTCACAACCTAAAAGCTTTTAAGGGATTATCTCTTTTTGCTTATCAGAGAGAAGAAAAAATTAGTTATAAATGCCTTTCAAGTCTAGTGTTGTTCAAGAGTAATGGGGAATTTCTGTTGCAGCTGCAGAAGTCATTCAAGTCCTGCTTGTATGGAAGTGTCTTGGAAAAATGTGGTTAATAAAACACAGAAATGGTTTGCTACTGAACATATTGCAGAAAGCAGAGTGCAAAGACTTCCCAGCTGTTTTTTTCTAAAAGAAACTGGTGTAAATGAAAAGTTTGTACTTATATGTAAAACAGGTAGCTCTCCTACAGTTTGGAAATCTATTTTTCTTGTATGAATGGCATCTAAAAACTGACAGTGTTCAAGTACAGTGACCAAGGTGCCCTGTGCAGAAGCATCATCCCAGCACAGTTTCCATCACCATTTTTGTAGACTTCTCTGGGGTTACATTTTATATACCATTTTGTACTGTAAATTTGAAGTGTTTGTACCATTCATTACATGGCGTTAAAGTGGCTAAAATTATGGCTTTGTACTTTAAATAGAAAAAGGACATAGGGAAAAAAAAATCAAAAAAACAAATAACACAAATTCTGATGCTATTTTAGGTTAATGCCAGCTGTTTCTTCTGGAACTAACAACTACATCTAGGCTGAGCTGCTAGGTTATTGTTCCATTTAGGCACAGTCTTTTCAGATATGTTGAATCAGACCTTGAAATTATCAAGGAATAAATTTACTTCAGTGCATACAGGGACAGACTTTTAAAGCAGTTCTATGTGGTTCTGATCAATAAGTACATGGTTTATGTTCTTGACTACATCGTCTTGATTTAGAGAGCTCCCTCGTAGCCTAAGACATAGTACTCCTGTATTGGGATGAGCTACAGTGAAACAACATGAAGACCATGAACTCACCTATTTATTATTTCTCACCACAGTCTGCAGGTAAAAATACAACACTTCATCATTTTATCTTTCTGTATATCACTGTACAATCAGCAGTACTTTCTTTTCATCAAAACCTACTTGACAAAAATTGTAAAATTTGAGAAAGCACTAAGTCTTTCATGTTGCAGAAATATCAGCTGCATCAAGCCCGGCCTTTAAGTGAGCCAATCCTCCAGCTGGAAGATATAAGCTGTCACAAGTGCTTTACACAGACTGCTTTTTAGACTGATTTTGAATTTTGAATTTCATTGTGGGCTGACGTCTCACAATAGCCACCAATATCAGCCATAGCAACTAGCACTAGAGATGCTCCAAGAAACCACCACTTCTGGGTGAACTAAACTGTTAAACACATTCCAGCATTTTTCTATTTTTAGTATTTAGTCCTGTTCACTAACTAGAAAGAAATAGCTATGCACTGAAATTGAAAACTAATTCCAAATTCATATTAGAGAGAAATGCTAACAACTCCCAGGAGTTACAGCTGAGGAAGGATACATTTTCCCCTGAACAACCATGCAAATGCAGTCAGTCCTATCCTCTTTTACAAGAAAGATGACTTTTTACTTTGTATTTCAAACGACTGCTGAGACAGACTTTTACCTCTTCAGTCTGTGCAACACCAGTGCTGTTTTTCTAAATTTTGAGTAGTTTAGAGGAACACAGAAGCTTGAGAAAAAAACAAGGATGCAAAAATTACTCCCTTACAGCTTTGTTTGATGAGGTATCAGAAAGTCAACATCCTCAAAACTAGAAAGTCAGACAGGCAGTAGAATCAGAAGTTGCATTTGAAACTTATCTCTAAACTTCAGCTTACAGAAAACAAACAAGCAGCCTAACAAGGAGCTTACACACACAGCTATTGAGGAATATGAAATGGGATCTCACATGCATAGTTGTCAATATGTTTTGATATATAGTTGATGACTTGATATATAGTTATATCCTAATTTCTATTGGAAACTCAACAGATGTCAAATCTCTTGCAGTTAAATGCTTACCACAATAAAAGGCAGCAAAAGAAACTGTTGAACCAGACATTTATTTTGAAGCCTTGTGCTTTAAAATTTATAAAAAATCAAAACTAAAAATAATTTTGCCATTGCATCTCAGGAAAAAGGAGAGAATCTTGTTGAAGCATGGCCAGTAAGTACTCTAGAATAAGCCTTTTCCTTTAAAAAAAAAATCCTTTCATTTGAAGTAACATTATTATGGATTTGTTTTAATGGAACAAAAAAAGCTCCATTCCTCCATCTATAATTAGAAACAGCAATAAATTAAGGATGGAAAATCCCAGAGGTATTCCTCACGTTTGATTTCAAACATACTGTGTTGGGTTCAATAAACCTCTCAGAAGCAAATGTTCAGCTAAGACCATGCAGGTTCAGAAACATCAGGAGTTCCTAAAGGACAAAATGGAAACTTGGAGCAAAACTCAGAAAAGCAGTTAGGAAAGATGTTCTCTTTAACCTATATTGTTTTTCCTTAATACTGAACTGGGAAAGTGATTAAGTACTATTAAGTAGTTTTCTAGGGTTTCCAGATTTATTACTTTTGATAAGGGCATTTGCTAAAAGTAAAATCCAAATGCAAACAAGCTTTGTTAAAGCCCAATTCCTATGTTTCTCACCCTGCCTTTGCTAACTTAGGTTAACACCCAAACACGTATTTCAAGGTCAGAAGGACTATTGTGATCATCTAGTCCCAAGTGCTGCAGAACACAGACCATAGAACTTCACCCAGCAATACCAGCGTCTAGCCAAGTAATTTGTGGTTGAACTAGAGCATGTCTTTCAAAAAGTCAGCCAGCAAACTCTGAAGCATTTGTGGAACCTCATTTGCCTGAGTACATTTAGTTCAGTTGAGTAGATGTAACTGTTTAGGCTTAAGAGTGCTCAGGGTCAAAATGCCAAACAAACAAAACTCAGCTGCCAAAACCCAAAGGTTTTCCATTATTAGTGAGGGAAGACCCTATTTTGATTCACAAAGCTCTGGGTCATTCCTGCAAGATAAAGGTTTTTTGAATTTATTAGGATTTCAAATATTTAGCGCTTAAAAAAAAATATATCTCAGCAATGGCAAAATCCTTTGGCTGACCTCACAGGCAAAGGCACAGGGAGAGATCATAATTTCCACAGATTTTAAAAAGAGCAAACACTTGCCAGCCTCTAAAAAGTGATCTTAAAAGTAAAAAAAAAAATGTGGGAGGAGTGAGAGGAATGAAAATACTCAACACATCTTTAATCTTTAAATACACACATACAGCTTCCCCCCAAATGGAGGGAAATCTCATCTACCTGTTTAACCCATCATCCAATCCATTTGCACAGACTGAAACAACTATTTTATTCTGATTAGTTAACTGTTCCCAAACTCCTGTTGAAGAGAAAGGATCAAGCTACAAAATAGATTACATTTTTGACAAACACATCACATTTTGAGTATAGTCCCAACTAGGTCTTTACGAGAGGCTCAGCTTCAAGTGTAATGGAGCCTAATTTCAGAAAGTCAAGCCCTTGCCTTTGTAGAAGAGATTTCACAATAAAAATATCATCTTTTCCTGAAAGGAAAAATAAGGCTGATCTCTTTATTGAAAGAGTAGAAGCAAAAGAAGTACCAGTAGAATGAAAAAGTACTGTAATAAGTCAAAGACATAGATAGGTTCTATTTCTAACCCTGCTACCTGCTAATGTGGAAAATCTCTTCCTTTTCCCCATGTTAATTTCCAAGGTTTGTTCTGGAAATGTAATTAAAATTGCAAGTTTAATTAAAGCAGTAAGTTTTCCAGAATAAAGTCTATACTTGCTGTGATTGTGTTTGCATGATGTACTAGTAAGTACCAGCACAAATATTTTAATGTTACTTGTTATATGTTATAGAACCAATCAGACAAGTACAAAAGTGAGGAGGAAGGTGATCAAACCTTCTGAAATAAGGTAATTTAAAATATCTGACCGAGTAGAAAGCTAAGATGCTAAGAACAATATAAAAGTGGAAAGGAGAAAAAGATAGGGGAAATGGGAATTGCATTGAAGAGACAAATCCTGAGTGCAGATAAAAAAAAACCAACAAAACCAAACAAAAAAACTAAGCTCGAAGTAGAATTGCAGAATGGTATTTCATGATGGGTCACTTGCAATATGTTGCATCTCTGTACCACAGAAGTAAGATGGATATTACACAGCAAAAGCTTTGAAGGCTGTGCTAGGCTTGCCAGTATGGAGCCAGCCTTCACCTTTATTACTGAAGGAGGATGTTTTTATTTGCCTAGTGCAATGCATTATACCCATAAATTCCATCCACTCAGCAAGTCAAATTAATGCTAACCTACAAGATACATTAGGTATGGGTTTAAATCAGTCACTTAAGATATACTGCAACCTAGTTTCTATCCAGGTTTGCAATATATTCACCACTAAAATACCCTGCAAACATTCCTCAAGATGCATTGTTTGTTGGGGTGTCTCACCTTCACCAGCAAGGTAAAGGTGTAAAGAATACAAGATCTAATTTGTGTTGTTCCATGATCACTACCAATGAAATTGCAGGCTGTCAAAACATTCCAGTGCTACAGGAAAACAAACCCTGCTGAATCACATTTGTTTACCACGTAATAGAAAAATCTGATTTCCATCATGACTAGTTTGCACTGGGATTATGTAAGATTGTGGTATTTTTCAGGTCATAGTAGAAGGAGAAAAGCTCATGGATTACATCTGAATCCAAAATTAAAGTCTACTTAATGGTGAAGTCCAAATTTTCTCCATTTTACATAGGACAAATTGTTCTATTTTACATAACAGGCATTTGTAGGCATAATCACTACAGGCCCTATATATAATGTGTATGTATGACTTATCAAAAATAATTTCAAAACTAACAAGCTGATTTCTGTAGTTGCAGAGCTACACCTACTGCAATCATTTTATATGAGAAAGGCATAGAAAGAACAAATGGGAAAAAAATAGTAGGGAAAATTCAGAATGCAGAAGTTTCCCTAGAGGGAATGCAGGATACAGATACATTTCTACAGCATGTGTCACTCCTTTGTCAATATTTACCCAGCAAGTTGAATGATAATGTGCAGTCATTATTAAACTCAGCCTTCTAAAAGAATAGGTTCTGGCTCTTGATACAGTTGCTCTGTGTAAATTATTCCAGGGATTATGCTTGGATTGTGCCACCGGCAGTTATTTCAGATCTACATCTCATTTCCAGATGGTTCATCTGTTTGTTTCTTTAATATATTCAAGATTCATTATGTTTGCCACAAATTTACACATTTTTAATGTTGGTTACTCAGATAAATCTGATCTCAGACAAAGAATAAAGATATAACATCTGTAGATTTTCATGCTAATGCTAACTTAAAAATTTCCCTGAACAGTGAAAGCACAATATAGCTTTTGAAAGATTAGCCAAACATTAAGAGTTTTTCTTGCTCATCAAATATTGTAGGAAACAAAATAGGTCTGCTTAATTTTACCAAATGATTTCCTATAGTGCAGCAAGCCAAGACATGCATAAGCAAGCCATAGCCCATATTTTTCCTGCCAACATTCAGACTTCTGTTCCTACTCTTGAAACAAACAGTATGCGCACAAGGCAGGTTCATATAGTCCTCCCTTCTAAGTGCTCCTTTTTAGTACTCCTTTTCTCAAAAACAGCTACTGGTTTCATGGACAGGGAAAAAAAAGATAAAAATCCCCCAGTAAGTCTCAAATCTACACTGTGTTTTGTAGTGGAACTCCATAATATCACCATATTTTCCCCTCATATCTTCCACATGTTTCTTAGCAGACTGTTCATGAAAGACAGAAAAGAATCCATCATTTCCACAAAAGCTTTGCACTTCTGTTACATATTTTTACATTTGAGAGATGTTAAAAGTGTCTAATAAAATAAAGATTATTGTCTACTTATTGTATGTATGTAATTTCTACATACAGCTTGGATTCCTACAGCTCATGGTCTAGTTAGGCAATTAAGGCAAATAATTACTATCCCAAACATACAGCTAAGATGTGTGCATAGGAGGGTGACTTTCCCATGTCAAAAAAGACTGTGTGAGACATTCAAATGAAATTCACACCTCCTGAGATCCAGTCCAGCATTATACCTTTTAACCTGGATTGAACTAGTAAAGGAATGGAGAGAAGTGTGAAATATTAAGAGCTTTCTCTGACAGACAGGAAGGGACTCAGTGAAAATGAAGGGGAAACAACATGCTCTGAAGGCTAATTTTTGTGTTTCACAAAGCAAATCCTATTGTGTTACAGAAATTCAAGAAACAGATCTGCATGGCATATCTGTTTATAGAAAATACAGAGCTATACCCTCTGATTATCAAGTTGCCTCCAAGATTTGTTAGCATGTGAAATGACATTTACCCCATGCTTTAATTGTCCATGCTGAAAATAACAATGCCACACACTTACAGAATACATGTGGAATTTGTGCAAACTGTGAGCATATTTTCAGGTCAATTTTTAAGATAAAGAAATGCATCAGAAAAATATCTTCAGTCTTTTAAAATAGGTAAAAGTTCCTACAGTTTATTTGTACATGCTTATTATCAATTAGTGGCAACATTAAGAGTTGCATGTAAAGTTACACTTGCAATTACATAGACAAACATTCGGTCAGAGAACAGAAGGTTAAATCAAATAAAGTACTTCAAGTCCCAAAGAAAGCTCTGGAACCAAAACAATGAAAATGAAGCTCTCCCACTCCCCTGTCCTGGGCCTCAGCCCCAGGAATCTTTGCTCTATACTTGACAGTACTTTTTTTTTTCAGATCTTAAAGAAAGAACCATTTTTGCAGCCACAGAAGCATGTTCATTCTTCTCCAAACAGTACATTTGCCATTCATCAGTGAACATTCTGTGTTAGATAATGAACCATTAACACCACTCACCTGCACTGTGATGAAAATTATATATCCACTTGTTACTTGAATAAGCAACAAAAGAAACAGAGCCCACATATGGATTTAAATACCTATCTATCAGCTCACAGTGGCATGTCGCAGCAAGAAGGCTGAACAAATATGCAAAAAATTGTTGTTTAATGGGAAGAAATACAGTAAAATTGTTTATAGTGGGGCAGGAAGTTCCTAGTGACAAAGTAAATTACAAACAAATTTTTCAATGACATTTTAAGACTTCATATTAGATTCTTAGATACTGCTCAAAAATCAATTTTGCATGGAATTTCTGTGAGTGTTCCATTATTAATAAAGCAGCAGTAGGCAACTGTGGCTGCACTCTCGCAACAGCAACATGTGAGGGGGAAGAATGCTGCCACACATTATCCGTGTTTTAAACAACTCAGCCCTGAATCCTTGCACAGCGAATCTCTGCCTGGGATTAAACCCTTATGCCATCTGTAATCAAGAGGATGTCACAGGCTGGGGAGGAGGTGAATTATTGGTGTATCTCTGCAGGTCTTCACTTTACCAAACTCAAAGCAATTTAGCTTCTATGGGCATTAAATTTATCCATTGTAAAATCAAATTCAAATGGAAATTCTCAGAAGAAACCAGGGAGAAAAAGATGTGAGAAACTAAAAAAATGTTTACAAAGATACAGTATTTATTGAAATTATTTATTCTGGTTTATATCACACAATATTTTATAACCAAAGATAGTCACTTTTTTTGAGCATGTCACCATTTTTATCTAACTCTTGCTGCTGCATTCTTCTATATAATTTATGTAGATGGCATGGTTCTGATTTCAGTGGTAATTATCAGAATTGGGATATCTTTATCCTAGTAATGTCATGTAATCCACATCTATCTTGCACTGCAATTTCTACTGTGCACCTCATCTTCAATTCCTATTTACATGAGAGTACTGCACATCTCAGTTTAATTTGGGAGACATTGAAGCATATGTTCAACTTTGAGCATTTGTTTAAATGCTTTCACAAACAGACCTGGAATGGGACTCACAATGAGGACATGAAAAGCAGAGCTAGATCCAAAATGCAAAAGATTAAAGTGCTTTAGAAGACTTAGCAGACAGGAGAGACTCCTGCTGCCCTCAAAACCAACACTGCTTAATTGCCCAAGGTTTATGTGACCTGAGGTTTACTTGCATTTCAAATAAAGAATTAAATACTCTTTGCTATATTCAGTGAATTCACATATGTAAAGGGAAACAGTATTCCCATACTGACCCTTATGTTTAGAAATGAGTAATGAAAATTTTCTGATAAATCCGTTTCAATAAGAAATTCCATATTCTAAAGAAAAATCTCATGGCCCAACATTATTATATAACATATTAAATAATAGAGAAGTCTGTGTACCTTGATTGGCTAACAGATGAAATCTGAATAGTGCCTAATACAACCTAATTTATTGTTCAGAATTTATGAGACTCATCATCATTTAATTAACAATATAAATATTAAAAAACATTTTCTAATAAAATTTTATAATTGTAATAAGACACTCCACTATATGAATTATGGAGTATTAATTCACACCCAGTTGTGTTGAAACTGGGTATGAATGAATAGATCATAATTCACATCTTGTCATGTCTTAGAGCTGAAAATAAAAATGCAGGCAAAATAAAATGGAATAATACCTTGCAGAGATAAATTAGCTAAAATCCAAGTTATTAATATAATTTATTGTTCCAGCTCTTTAGTTCATCTTCTTACATATTACATGATGCCTAATCTCACAGTCCTTACACATGGAACAGGTCTGCTTCAGCAGGCAGTGATGTGGTGGTGGTGACCCCAGAGCTCTTGCTGGGAGCACTGGTAGATGATGCTGATATTTGCACCAGGCAAGAACTTGGCTGATTTGCTTAATGAGAATTTTTTTTCTAGTGAAATGATTCCAAAACAATGGATCTTAACAACTAATTAGGTTGAGTAGCATGTTTTCATAAATTCAAATAATCAACTGATTTGTCAAAACTACAATTTAACCACAATGCTTCAAGAATCTTAGTTGAGCCAGACTAATACTTATGGTCAAAAAGGGAGCAAAAAGACCAGAAATGTCTTTTCTTTAACTGGAAATTTCTGTTTTTTCATTTCAAACTGATGTTTATTTTGAATTGGTGAACGTTTTTAAATGGGTATATGCTAAGTAAAATATTCCCATTTTTTCTGTGAGCCAGAATGTCAGTTACATCATCGAATCATAAAAATTAAGGTTGGAAAAGACCACTAAGATCATTCAGCCCAACCCTTGAGCAAACACCACCTTGTCAATATGTTGACAAGTGCCATATCCAGTCATTTCTTGAACACTTTCAGGGATGGTGAGTTCACTGCCTTCCTGGGCAGCCTGCTCCAGTGTCTGACAGCCTTTCCAGTGAAAAAATTCCTACTTATGTTCAGCCTGGTTCTGGCAAAAAAATGAAAGGTTTTCTTGTACATATTTAAAACATTTAATAAGAAAAAAGATTTCAGAAGCTTAACTTGTGTGAATTTTAGAGATGTTTGAATTTTAATCCAGGTTACTCCTGGAAATCAGCCACCCATCTTGGAATAGATGATGCAAAGTTTAATCTAACTCGTGACACAACAGAGTGATCCATTCAGTTTCACAGAAGTTTGCCTCAATGTGCATTCCTTATCTAGGTGTCACATGGAATGCTGTAATTCTGTAAATCCAACACAGAAATTAAGAGGACTTTGAACTTTCCTCTAGTTCTCACTGAGTGCAACCAAAGTGCAAGGATTCTATCTCTGCTCCACATGAGCCACAAGAGATATCTTCTATCAAGCAGCATGGACTCTTTGCACTATGTCAGTCATGAATCCGAGCTTTTGCACTGATGACAAATGACTGGGCATGCCTCCATCCCACAGTGGACACTATTTTAGCCACCAGGGGGGCATTTCCTAGCTCAGTATAGGGAAGCAAGTTAGGGCCACTGGGGAAAAAATACAGATTGCAAGAATTCAACTGCTTGAATTCCACTTTCTACACATCTGCTAAATTCCAGTCAGGGCCACAGAGAATGAGCAATGCGGCAAAAAAAATCATATTCTGTTAGACCAGATGCAATCATGGCCCATAAACTGCCAAAAATGCTACAGAACCAGTTCCCTAAGAAATGCTTCCAACCACAGGAAAGCTCCCTATTGCCCTTTCTCTCCAGTGAATGCTTGTTCCTATGTCATTTCCCAGTGACCTGCTCAGCTTGTCTTTGCAAAGTCTCTGAAATAGCTGGCACTGATAACATTTACAGACAACTGTGTGGCTACTATATCTGTAAATCTGTATCCCACAAGCAAAGAATTTGAGGCAAGCTAGAAAATGCAGAGGGATTAATTCAGTGATAACTCAGTTCTTGTTCAAACTTATCTGACATATGAGAAGAGAGAACAACATTAGCTTTTTAATATTATTAGGGTGGCTGAACATCAAGGGTGAAATCTTGGCCCTTGCAAAATTAGTGGGAAATTTGCCATTGACTTCAATGGAGCCAGGGTTTGACCCTGGGTGAATACAGTTCCCATATGTGCGTCCATAAAGAAAATTAGAAATGATTTGTCTGATAGCATATGGAATCCATTTATGCATTATGATAAAAATTGTTATTTAAAATGGAAGACAAATGCAAATTAACTACTATATTCATGCATATATTTGCACATATCAAATATAGAACATGAGAATAAGAATCCAATACATTCTCTTCTTTTTCTCAGTGTTAGGTAAGAGTTTAAAAAACTTGATTGGGAAGAGACTTACAGGACAAAGGAAAGGTTACCAGCAACTTAAAAATTCTTTGTAAGTTCTGTAATGATACAACCCAGTTTGCCCGGGTTCTGGATCTTCTGATGCCTGTCAGTCTAAATAGATCTTTAACATTGATTTAATGTTGGGGTTTCTGTTTTTGAATGAATTTTACTATTAAAAGAAATATATTTGAAAGATTAAGAATGGAGAAAAAGCCGAAAAAGGGAATCTCATCCTTCATGACTCTGTACTGCCTGACCTTTCCCACCAGAAAAATTATTCTACTTCTTTGGAAACATGGCTTGGTGCCACCCCTACTGCAGACATGGTTTCAAACTAACTTGGAGTTGTGCCATGAGGAACCTCTGGCTTATTATACAGGACGGATGCCAGACAAACTGGCTGAGGTGTGGTTGGTTTTATGGACTTTCAATTGAAAGTTATGCTATACATAATGTGATTAGATCTGACTGGAATGTTATTCCTCATTTTGTTTTATTGAAGTTTAATTGTTTCCTTATTTCACTGTCATCTCTCCATTTGACTAACACTTGTGTATCACTGGTAAGATATAATATTCAGCGTGGCCTTGTCTTTATACACTACTGCTCTTTGGGCCCTTTTTACTTCCCTCAAAGTAAAAAAGAGATAATGAAAGAAAGAAATTATTCAAAAAGCAAATTCCTTTCTAAGGCCAAGCCTGAAGTTTTTGCAGAAATTCTGCCTGAAGCAAATATTTTACCTGAAGGAGGTTAACAAACATAAACCATCAATCATACAAACAGATCTCATTCTCACTCAAATGCACATGTAGTTTGGATGGCCACTGCATTCAATTTTCAGCCTCTAGTTGTATATTCTGGTATTTACAAAGCAGATTTCTGCACTCATCCCATAGAGTTTCATTTTCTCAGAATAGGTGCAGTGACCACGCAGTTTGATCAAAATAAAAGGATCTTCATTTACTCAGTTTTTATGATGGGATCAAAATTACTGCCACTTGAATACTTTATATTTACCATATTCCAGCCTAGCAAATTAGTTTGCCAAGACAAGCTTCCATAGGTGAATGAATTACTTTGGTGTGGCTTGGTGCCAGGAATGGGTTACGAACACAGAACAGATAAGGTTACAGATATCCAGAGTTTCTAATGCATGACTAGTTATAATGCTTTACTTAACTCAAGTGCTGGTTTCCTTTGTGCTCTTCCTACTTGCAGTGATCAGCTGGACACAGCACTGTGTGGCATGGTTTGTCTGAACAACCCTCTACCTCTTGTAAGATCAAATCTGCACCTGCCATTACTATTTCACCTATATATGTCCCATTCCATTCCACCTGACAGTAATGGTTTGCAGGGACTATTGACAGCTGATTCCCAGTGGAAAACTGTAGTTTAGTCTTGTACATGCTGTCCACACTTCCAAACCCCTCAAATCATGAGAGAAGTCCAAAGGTTTGCAATTACACAACTAGTCCTCATCTCTGAAGTTCACTCAAGTACATCTAACCTTGGAAGCTTTTCCCCAGGAGAATTGGAGAAACTCATTTAAGATGTACATTATATCTCCTAGCCCATTTATACCTCATGCACTTCTGGTTTTTGTAGAGGTGGGAACTAAGCTGGTTCAACAGTTGTAAATAAGGCAGACTTCCCCTAAGTGGAAAAAAAGACAATTAGTGAGATGGTACAACACCAGTTAATTAAATAGCATTAATTAAAAAAATCTAAAGGATGTAGTTTTCTTTTCTAAGACAGTAAATCCAAAAAGCCAGGTTTGCTGTGCCACTGGAACAGAAGTTATAGAATTAAGCTGGGCTGTCCTTGACTGTTTTTCCTCAGGAAGCAAATGCTGAGTTGGAGCCAGGGGAGGAGATGACAGAATTTTAGGTTGTATTCTGTTTGGGTTTTTTTCAATACAAAGATTTTTCTTTTCTATAGCACTACAGAATTAGAAATATAGGTATTTTAAAGTCAAGTTGTATGTTTATCTTGTAAGCTAACCTACTTAGTTATGTATTGTATTGAAAAAAACACTTAATTGAAAGTGTCTGTATAAAAAACTGCAAGGCCTTGTTTTGAACACCGAGTCAGCACTAACAAAACATGGGCTAATATGCAGTCCTTGCCATTGTTCAGCTCAATTCCTAATAATATTGTTCCTTGGCTATACTGGCTCTTATATCACTGCTTTTCTTTCTCCTCAGTGCTCTGTGTCCTTACTTTGCTATCCAACAAAGTAGGAGAGCCAGCAGGCTGCTTTATCAGCAACAATAATTTCAAATGAATGTTAACATACCTACTTCTTGTCTGTCCTCCTTTCTTCATCCCCCTCTCTGACTATGATTTATTGAAATAATTTTGAGTGCACCTGGACCCCTGCCTTCTACTGGAGAGTATGAGGTGAGTTCAGCAGTGTGTTGTAAACATCATTCCTTCAGCAAACATAAGAAATGTTCTGGTCTTTTTTGAGAAACCACTCCTTGGTTTGAGAGCTTGAAATATCTTTTCTGGGGCAATGAAGTTCCAAGTAGCCATGGTATGCAGCACAGTGCCAACAGTAAAATTGCTACGAGGTCATGGAACTTTCAAAATAAATGTTGTTTTCTATCCAAACCTCAAGTGACATTATAACAAGGTTTCACTATTCTTGCTGTCACTTTGCATTAAAAGTCTTAGACCAGTGAAGAAAGGCAGAGCCGAGGAGTAGAGGACAAATAGGGAAGTCCAGAGACAAATCATAAGGTAAATTTTGGTGACAAAGGAAGAAAGATTTCAATTGTTGGATGAAGCAGAGAAAATGCAGACTGGACTGTAAACTATAAAGTTCTCTCTCAGCTTTCAGTGCATTAACAGACCTTATTTACCTTGTCTAGGGCCTTCACAAGACCCTTTCCACAGGTTCAGGAGTCTCATTTAAGTTCAGGTCCAGGTACCCATTCCTTGCCTGAAATACACCGTGTGTTCTTTTTCCTAGACTTACACCTGAATTGTTGCTTCGGTTTCCCAGACTGACTTTCAGCTTGACTTGTTACTTTGCCTTTGCCTCAGTCATCATTGTTCTATCAATAGGACTTGTTAATGTCACTCCCTGCTGTGCTTTCCTGGCTCAGGGACTGTAGGACTTGGCCCTGTCAGTGAAGTCATTGCCTGGATTCTATTCTGACCACCCTTGGCTTCCTCATCCCTGAGGGAGCAATTCGCCCTTCCTGCAACAGAGACAGGGGAGTTCTCCTCTGAGAATACATCCTGGAGGAGAACCAATAAAGGAATGCTACATATCTGACAAGAGGAAGGAAAAGAACTGTGCTTCCCACTGTATTTCAACTCCTCTAATCCCTGATTAGAGATAGAATGATCTTCCCTGCAAGGATGTGAAATGCATTTCATGAATTTCTGAAAGGAAGGCAAAGGTAATTGTATACTCAGAGTCTCCATATTGCTGGCAGTCATGCAAAAAGTTACTGGCAAACTGCATGGGAAAGCATACAGTAAATGCATGCCAAGAAGTAAAAATAAAAAATAATGGCAATTCAAACGTACTCAGTCTCCATAGTATCAGAAATATTGGTGAACAAGACACATTACTTACCTGAAGTAGGATCTTCAGTAGCATAACCTTTTTACCAAATCCCCGTGAGATATTACTATACAATAATTTCCTATATCTAAAAACCCACACACAAAAAAAAAACCAACCAAAACCCAAACCCAAACACAAAACAACTCCCAAACACCATGATTTGAAGTTCATTGCTTTCATAGAGGGAATTGAAGAGCCAGGATATTGTCAGAAACTGAAGCTGTATAAAGAACATATATTTAACCAAAATCTAAAGTACACCACCTGCAAACTGGGAAGGAGGCTTGAACTTGGCAATACTGATAGTTCTGCGGTTATATTGTTATGCTAAACAGGCTGACCATAAGTGAGCATAAGGAGATCCTCACAGCTTATACATGTATAAAAATAAAGACCAGAAGATGGAAGTGATAAAAGTGGTCCACCTCTTTCAGCTGAAGCAAATAGGTTTTTCTTTTTTAGCTGACAGCAAAATAGAAACTGAAAAATATTCAGATCAACTCTTAAAACTGAAGAAAAAAAGGAGGCTGTTGCTTGTGTCTTTTAGCACAGGTCAGGTCACTAGAAGTCTCTTCCCATGAGATGTGGAGTTGCTGCACATGTACTCTGAAACAGTTTTTATAGTATCTGGGAGTTGATCTGAGGCTTGCTTGACTGCGGGATGCCTGGGTCTGTTGACCTCCACTGGCATGGAAATACTGGTCACGTATCTCCTGGCCTGTCCCCATTCCAAACATCCTTCTATACAGACAAGTGACATTTTGTTCCATTCCATTTATTTTGTAAAAACCAAAAGTTTTGACCAGAGTGTGGGAAGAATCTGTATTTTTTATCCTTCTCAAATCTTAGCACACATCCCACAGAACAGAAAGCTGAAATTACTTGTTTGTTTCCTTTATTAAAAATGAAAAAGTTCACAGATGTTGATCTGTCAGTCATTTTCCCTGTTAAATGTCAACACATATATCTGAGGTTACAAATAATGTAATATCCAAGTAAGATTCAAAATTATTTTTTTTTTTAAAAAGTGCATTTGACAGACAGTCCCAATCTATTTCCAGCCTCCTTAAAGAAGCCTTTTCCCTTTCTCCCCAAATTATTTTCCTCTGTTGTTCACACTGTTACCTGTCATTACAAACACAAATCCTTTCTGTCAGAAGCCAAAGAAGCTTGGTTATAAAGATACAGCTTATAAACCCAAAACTTCCAAGGTGTATATTCTCTGCATTAAGAGTACCTGTATCCAGAACAAGGACTAAGGTAAATGCCAGTGACAGGGAGAACCTTCTGCTCCTGACTAGGGCCCACTCTTCCTACAAAGATAAATACTCCAAAATTTATTTGCCTCTTTTTGATTCTTCTTATTGATATTTAATGCAAGAGGATGTTGCACACTGTTTGTTTAGAAATACAAATTACAAAATAAAATAGAAAACAGAAAATTAAATAGTCAAGATGATCATCTTTCAAAGAAGCATAGTGGAAAGATGTTCTATCACATTCGCTCCTCAGTGGCCAAATTTATTTTAAAATAATGAAGGTTTCTAGAAATTCCTGTGTAAATTATTAACTTCACAAAATATATAAAATATGTATCAACTACAAAGGCACTGCACTAGGTGTCCATTCATGTTCCTGTGCTGGGAATATAAACAGCTCTTCATACATTTTTTTAAACATACAGATTTAATCTCACAGATTTGTCTCTCTGTTCATTTTGTCTCAAACCAGAAACCTTGCCCAAGCAGTTTCTCATGAGCTGAGGTCAGTGTGAGGTTTAGGACTTACCACATAACATATTCACATTTGTGCTTTCAATTTACTGTATAGTGATTTTAATTCTTTAATATTAGATTATATCAATATAGTTGCATTCATTCCCTCTAATAATTCAAATCAATCAGCCATATATTGCTTTTTCTATTTCTCCTTAAATGATTACATTTACATGCTACCAGTTCATTAACATAACTCACAATAGCAAGAGATAAAGGGGAAAAATTGATACAACTAATGAAATAATGACAATGAAATCAGTCCCTCAAAGCCCTGAATTTTTAGTGAAGTTTTGCTATGTGGTGAAGCAAAACTACAGCTGTCAAAAATATGGCATCCCAACGCCATTAACAAATTTTAAAAATCCCATCTGCAGGCAATGCAGTGCAGATAAACAGATGTCGCAGAAGTACAAAGCCTAAAGAAGAAAAAATGGTTTGACAGTTCTAAGGTTTATATGTCTGAAAAAAAAAATAACATATGTTTCTCCGATGAAGAAAGCCTGTGAAATGTAACAATTCCTAATGTTTATAAATAGCTATTGAATGACTAATGCACACTTAATACCTGCATTCGTTATTGTTTTGAGTTTCCTAAGGAACAGTAAGTAGATCAATTAGAGAGGACTACAAGTTCAGCATCTTTCTGTGTAGCATTTGTTGTTTAGTTTAACTAGAGAAGGTCCCTACACTATCTTTAATCTGCTTGTGGGGTTTTTCTTCCCCTGTCCAAGAACTCCTCTCATTAAAGTGAACTCTTCTGAAATATGCAACGCTGGCTACCTCGGTCCCACTTACTAATGGTCCTGAATTGATTCTTAATTAGTTGCAGTTTGGTCAGAATCCCATTAAAATAGATGAGTGTTCCAACAGGAGAGAAGGAAAAGGCTGGTGTTCTGCTGTGAGCTGCTGAGACTGGGGGTGAACTTGCACCCACAATGGCAGGGAAAATGCGCTGAGATTCAAATCACGCTCTGTGTTCTGGTTTGAACAGAAGCCTTCATACTGTAATTTATTCTCCATCTATAAAATATGATGAAGAAATGCATCCAGATGCTGTTAGAAAAATTGCATTGTTCCAATACTCTCATAGTCTCTTCTTAAGGAAAAGAAAGGATATTAATTCAGAAGAATAGGAAAGCTTTTCAATAAATAACTGATATTTTTTGGTATAATTTTAATTGTTATATATCTTATAACCCTTTGTTTATATTCTAGAAAGCCTCTGGGAAGCTAAAGATTATATTTTCATGTTTTTCTTCCAAATGACTGAGTATTGCTATGAACTGCAGAATATTTTTGCTAATGAAGTGAATCAGTGGTCATTGTACAGCTATTGCTTTATTATTTGAGTTTAATTATAGAAAATTGAGGTATCAAGGAAAATATGCTCTTTTAAAGCCCTATCTGGAGCAAGTATCCCTGTTGTTAGGGAATAGTGATGTCACGTGAGCAGCTTTTGTATTCAGCAGCAATAATTCACTGCCTGCATGGGGGGATTGATCCCAGCTATGGTATCCCCAAAGGAGCCTCCACTAGGAATAGGCTCACATACTTTGATCTGTAGATTAACATGAGCAGGATCACAAGCCTTTGTCTCTTGTAAACATCGTATGTCCCTAAATTTGTATCCAGCAAAAGGCTGAGTCTTGTGTTTATTTGGGTAATGAATTGCAGTAATTAATGCATGCATTGATTCCTCTACTGAGTCTCCCCTAAAGGCCATTTCCATTTTTAATTTATAGAAAATGCATACAATTCCTTTAATCAGAGCACAGTCTGGAATCTATAATAAACACTCAATGCAAAAAAAAAAAAAAAAAAGAGAGAAAATAAAAGTGAGATTATTGAGCAGAATTAAAGAAGGAATTTAGGCAAACAGAGTTGCATTTAATATCATATTAAAACACAGCTACATAGCAAGGAGTATATGTATCTGGAATTTTCAGGGCAGATCCAAACCCATAAACAGAGAATCAGAAATCCTATTGTTTTATTGAACAGATTTTCACTTACTTCAGGGCTCAATTTAGTCCCTAAACACATGAATGTATATTTCTGTCACATATTTCTACAAAAAGGATGTTTCAATGCTGTCTTTTTCTCAGTCTGTTAGGGCTTTTGCATCAAAAAAGACCCTACCATTTACTGAATATTCTTGAGGGGGAAAGATTCAAAGGAAAACATGAGCTTCCTTTATTAATTGAGAATATTTCTTACTTGCTAAGTGCCAAAACTGTACTCAGAATCATACAAGAAGCAAAATGCAAACAGCCTTCCCATCACAGTCTTTCAGCCCAAAAGCAGTTTTTTTAGCATTCCAAACATTCCCTATTCTTAAACTGGATCATTCTCAAACAACACGGCTTCAGAACAAAGCAAAAATCAAGTGTAAGCCAAATAATACAGTTGATAAATAAATAAATAAAAAGAAAAAAAAGATATTTCTTTTATTTCCTGCAGTACTTTCAGACACTAAGATTATAATTTTCCTTGTTTTGGAAATGCCTGCCTTGTATCATACAGTCCTTTGTATATATAACATTGCCATATACATACTGAAATGTGCATAAAATTTGCCTGGGGAAGTATGAAAACACAACATTATAAATACACAGCTAGGAAGATGATGCTGTACTGAGGAATGCAATCCAATATTTTTATGAAATGTACAGGTGATATAAATTAGAAAATACCCCACGGTATGTATGCAGCATAAAGGACACAAAAAGAGAGACCGATTTGGAAGCACACACAAACTAAAGGAATACCTGATTAACCTTTCACTGACTCCTGGTCCACGTGATGCAAAGCTTGCCTTCCTCCTAGAGTGATGGCTTTAGAAGAAGATGTTAAATTTAACCTCTGGCGCAATGATAAATTGACAATAAAAAATTCAATGGCTTGGTAATTACCAATCACTTTGGACATCGGCAACATTTTTCAGTTCTGTCAGTGCTCATTGGCACAAAAGCTTCAGCTGAAATTCTCTCGATCTCCCTCTTTTTAACTTTGTTTTCATGATGCAGATTAAATCTGCCACCCTATTACTGATTCATTTTCCTAATTTTTCATGTCTGCACCATGCCCCAGCTGCACTAGGCTGATAATTGTGGAGCCCAGCCCTGATGATTAACATCAGAAGAATTAATTATGCCTGCCATTAAAATTCCAGGTTGCACATGGTGATCAAGAAAAATTAAGTTTCTCTAGGCCTCTAAATCATTTCACCTTTGAGGAGAATGATAGTGACTCGACAGCTAAACTGCAGCCTGTGTTCCAGAAAAGGTCTAAACCGCGCACCCTTTGTGTAATTCCCTAAATACCTTCCTAGTTATTCTTACTGGTTTATTCCACTTGCTAAAAAGATTTACTGCTCTCAAATAAAGACAACTAAACTATCTAGCTGACTGCTCAATTTCAATATACACAATCTTTTTCTGCTCCTTTCTAAGACTCTTTAAGGAGTATCTGTTATAATAATTTCCAGGTCAAGGCATCACACAGAGAATGGAAGATCCAGGCACAGAACTAATTTCATAGAATTGGTAGATAATTTACTTTTGTCCCAGTTACAAACTGTAGAGAAAATTATGTTTTTAGTACTACATAAGGACAATGATTTTCTCAGAAATAAATTGATAATGAAACAAAACCAGATTCCTAAGATCTTCAGGCTAAATGGTAATGAGTAAGGAAAAGCCTGTTGACTGACTCATTTCAAAATAGACTTTTGCATGTAAAACTCAAAACATTTTCAGTCTAGCCTAAGGTATGACATTTACTAGAGCCATAAAGGGTAAGATGATATGAGTTTATCATGTACTTTCTTCACACTATGTTTCGTTTTTAAATCACCATAATCACATATATTACAGGCTTAGCTTAGAAGACTGTGATGAGGAGTCATATTTTGACAATCACATGTAAATATCTTATTTAAAATTATAAATATCACAAGGAGTACCTATAAACTACGGGTCATATCTGCTTCTCTTCCTAAATTTAGGCAGTACCAACACAGTAAAACTATTTAGATGTGGATGTTGTTGTCAGCTTTTATAGGTGACAGATTTCTAGAATAAACTTAACAGAATTGGACCAAAGAGCAGCACAAGAGCAATTATCTTCCCTATAAAATATGTTATAAAATAGGAATACTCAGTGCATTTAGAGATTAACTTCTACGGGAAGTCATGTGCATGGTGAAATAAGAGAAAGACCCTTCAACTTAAAACTTATATTCTTGAGTTTAACGTGAACATCACTGCTATAGCTCAAGGATATTGTATTCTATATAAAATAGGCCATTTAGAACTTGTGAGGACTTTATTGCACTCTCTCACGAATGACAACTAGCATAGTATTCGTGATTAAATGAACATTTATTGTATTTGTAACAGTATTCCAGGAATGCCATAAAATGAAGCATGAAGTCATCCATTTAAACATTTTTAAAACATGTCTTAACTAAAAGCATTGAAAGTATCTCCTTACAAGACTTATGGTTAAATCCAAAACCTTTTTCTTTCTGCCCCAGGGCACAGATAACTCAAATGTAGCAAGACTTTTGGCAAATCACAGAAGTATCCCCAGAGATCTAGGAAAACAGTCAAACACATTGTCAAAAGCCTATGAAATAAGAGAGAAGTCTGAATACACTTACTAGTCTTGTCTGTTTCTACCATCTGTGAACACAGAGTAAATGGAGTCCTAAAAGGGAAAGACATGACAAGCAACACTAAGAAATGGAATCAAAACAGTGGTGTAAGATTGTCAAATTAGACCAGCATTCAGACCCATAAATTCCATTTTTAGCAAGCATGACTATCAGTCAATATATTTAGGTGATAAAAGGTTAATCACAGATTTAATTTTAAAATTTCAAACAGAGGATGAAAATTAATTGTACTGACTTTTAATAAATTTTAAAATTACTTCAAAAAGATTTATTATGTAAATGCATAAATGTTCTATCAGAATCACAATCAGCACAGTATGAGCTCTGGGAGAAGATTATTTTCAATGACACTATTCTTAAGAATGCCAAAGCATAATTTATCTTGAAAAAAGCTTGAAAGGTTATTCTGGGATTATGGTTTAGGCCATGGAAGACAGGGTTTAATATGTTCCATTTTCCCTAGAAAACCAACAGCTTTTGTCCTATCAGTCCTTACAAGTTCACAGATGACTCTTGTTCCTACATATGAACCCATAGTACTTTACACACCAGTCAGCTGAAATACGACAAATGTTTAAGAGTACAAGAGGACAACAGCACCAGCATCATCCTCCCAAGTCACAGGGTTAACACCCAGTCCAAATCCAGATCCCCTCATGTAAGGGTATTTGAATATTGTATTTGACTAACTATTGAAAACTAGTGAAACTAGTGAAAAGAGAAAACTTCAGTTGCGGTATTTAATAATCTCTTTTGGCTGTAAAACTTTTCAGTTCTGAATCTCTGATTTTGACTAATGCAAATGTCTACTCAAAACTTGACAGGGAAAGGGAAAGGGAAAGGGAAAGGGAAAGGGAAAGGGAAAGGGAAAGGGAAAGGGAAAGGGAAAGGGAAAGGGAAAGGGAAAGGGAAAGGGA